>NC_086447.1:783056433-783166433 GCF_028390025.1 Pseudophryne corroboree
ACAGCCGTGGACTACCGTACTGTACTGTGTCTGCTGCTAATATAGACTGGATGATAATGAGATGTAGTATGTATAAAGAAGAAAGAAAAAAAAAACCACGGGTAGGTGGTATACAATTATGGATGGACTGCCGAGTGCCGACACAGAGGTAGCTACAGCCGTGAACTACCGTACTGTGTCTGCTGCGACTGGATGATAAATAATGATATAAAAAATATATATATATATCACTACTGCAGCCGGACAGGTATATATTATATAATGACGGACCTGCTGGACACTGTCTGTCAGCAGAATGAGTTTTTTATAGAATAAAAAAACACCACACAAGTCACACGACGAGTGTTTAACTTTTTCAGGCAATCACAATATAGTATACTATACTGGTGGTCAGTGTGGTCAGGTCACTGGTCAGTCACACTGGCAGTGGCACTCCTGCAGCAAAAGTGTGCACTGTTTAATTTTAATAATATGTACTCCTGGCTCCTGCTATAACCTATAACTGCTCCCCAGTCTCCCCCACAATTAAGCTGTGTGAGCACAGTCAGATATTATACATAGGTGATGCAGCACACTGGGCTGAGCACAGATATGGTATGTGACTGAGTCACTGTGTATCGTTTTTTTCAGGCAGAGAACGGATTATATTAAATAAAACTGCACTGGTGGTCACTGGTCAGTGGTCAGTCACTAGTAAACTCTGCACTCTCTAGTACTCCTAAGCTCCAGTAAATCAAGTGTCTCTGTCTCAATCTCACTCTCTCTCTTCTAATCTAAATGGAGAGGACGCCAGCCACGTCCTCTCCCTATCAATCTCAATGCACGTGTGAAAATGGCGGCGACGCGTGGCTCCTTATATAGAATCCGAGTCTCGCGATAGAATCCGAGCCTCGCGAGAATCCGACAGCGTCATGATGACGTTCGGGCGCGCTCGGGTTAACCGAGCAAGGCGGGAAGATCCAAGTCGCTCGGATCCGTGTAAAAAAAGCTGAAGTTCGGGCGGGTTCGGATTCCGAGGAACCGAACCCGCTCATCTCTAAGTGTAACTGCATCTGCACTATCGCTTGCATTATTCTTTGCCTGTGACTAACCGCTATATTCAGGAGACAAATGGGTAAATTATAATCTTGCTGGGATGTCAGTATTGTTATATATTAAAGAGATAACATCTCTCTGGAGAGAACTTGGACATTGCTTATATTAACCTTTGCACTAAAGCTATTTTTTCATTACAACCAAAACAACCAAAATGATTAGGTACAGTATAACTTTTATGGACACAATACAGGTTGAGTATCCCTTATCCAAAATGCTTGGGACCAGAGGAATTTTGGATATCGTATTTTTCCGTATTTTGGAATAATTGCATACCATAATGAGATATCATGGTGATGGGACCTAATTATAAGCACAGAATGCATTTATGTTTCATATACGCCTTATACACACAGCCTGAAGGTCATTTTAGCCAATATTTTTTATAACTTTGTGCATTAAACAAAGTGTGTGTACATTCACACAATTCATTTATGTTTCATATACACCTTATACACACAGCCTGAAGGTCATTTAATATAATATTTGTAATAAGTTTGTGTATTAAACAAAGTTTGTGTACATTGAGCCATCAAAAAACAAAGGTTTCATTATCTCACTCTCACTCAAAAAAGTCCGTATTTCGGAATATTCCGTATTTCGGAATATTTGGATATGGGATACTCAACCTGTATACATTTTTATTCCTGTGTTGCTATTATACAGTATAGGTTTTTATGGCATATTTGATTTCTTGTTTATAAAATATATATTTTTGAACCAGGAAGGCATCTGATAGCACATTGTATTAGCAACTGTACACAAATAGGGCTTAGCCAGGGACATAGCTAGTTATTTGTGGACACCATAGCAACATACTGAAGGGGCCCCTGTTCTTATGCGTGGCATTTTACCTATTTTGTTACATTAGAAACTGTAATTAAAAAAATTTTTTATCTGAATTTTATGTGATGAGTCTGCACAAAATAGTCTAAGATAGTGAAGTGAAATGAGAAAAATGTATATAATTTTTTTTTTATAAATAACATTTTTAAAATTGGCATGTGCATATGTATTCACCCTGTTTGCTATGAAGCCCCTCAAAAGTTCTGGTGCAACCAATTACCTTCAGAAGTCACATAATTAGTGAAATGAAGTCCACCTGTGTGCAATCTAAGTGTCACATGATCTGTCAGTATAAACACACCTTTTCTGAAAGAACCCAGAGGCTGCAACACCACTAAGCAAGAGGCATCACACCATGAAGACCAAGGAGCTCTCCAAACAAGTCAGGGTCAAAGTTATTGAGAAGTACAAGTCAGGGTTTGGTTATAAAAAAATATCCAAATCTTTGATGAAATCCATTGTCTTCAAATGGAAAGAACATGGTACCAACAAAATACCTGCCAAGAGATGGCCGGCCACCAAAACTCACAGACTGGGCAAGGAGGGCATTTATCAGAGAGGCCGCACAGAGACCAAAGGTGACCCTGAAGGAGCTGCAGAGTTCCACAGCAGAGATTGGTATATCTGCGCATGCGACCACAATTAGCCGTACACTCCATAGAGCTGAGCTTTATGGAAGAGTGGCCAGAAAAAAGCCATTACTTAGTGTTAAAAAAAAGAAGGCACGTTTTCAGTTTGCCAAAAGGCATGTGGACGACTCCCCAAATGTATGGAGGAAGGTGCTCTGGTAAGATGAGACTAAAATTGAACTTTTCCTCCACCAAGGAAAACGCTTTGTCTGGCGCAAACCCAACACATCCCATCGCCCCAAGAACACCATCCCCACAGTGAAACATGGTAGTGGCAGCATCATGCTGTGGGGATGCTTTTTAGCAGCAGGGACTGGTAAACTGTTTCAAGTCAAGGGGAAGATGGATGGTGCTAAATACAGGGATATTCTAGAGCAAAACCTGTTTCAGTCTGCCTGTGATTTGAGACTGGGACGAAGGTTCACCTTCCAGGAGGACAATGACCCGAAGTGTACTGCTAAAGCAACACTCGAGTGGTTTAAGGGGAAACATTTAAATGTGTTGGAATGGCCTAGCCAAAGCCCAGATCTCAATCCAATTGAGAATCTGTGGTCAGACTTGAAGATTGCTGTTCACAGCGGAAACTATCTAACATGTAGGAGCGGGAGCAGTTTTGCCTTTAGGGAAAAAATCCCAGTGGCAAGATGTGGCAAGCTCATAGAGACTTATCCAAAGCGACTTGCAGCTATAATTGCAGCAAAAGGTGGCTTTTCAAAGTACTGACTTTAAGGGGGTTAATAGTTATGCACGCATAAGTTTCCTGGTATTTTGTCCTATTTGATTGCTTCATAATTAAAAAAAAAAATCTTCAAAGTTGTAGGCATGTTCTGTGAATGAAATTATGCAAACCTTTAAACAATCCATCTTAATTCCAGATTGTGAGGCATATATATATATATATATATATATATATATAGTACCACATATGATCCGTCACAAAAATGACAAATCTCTGAGTGCCTCCGCCATAGTGATGTACATATATAGCTTCATAGGCAGTATCTGTTGTTGGGAACGGGCCCAGGTACATTGTGTCATTAGCCATACCCCCACACAACATAGTGCTGCGATTTGCAGATGAATGGGAGGGGTGAAGCCAAAATGACATCTGCCAATGACAAAATTATGCCACAAAGGGGAGGGGCTCAGATTGTGGTCAGTCAGAGGGGGTTTCTAGGTAGTCAGAAACTCCCCCTGCATGTGCCACTCAGCTGAATAATATACATGAATATGTGAAATAACTATATTTTGTACACTTAACAAGATAGGTCCATCATGCTGCTGTATGTTAGGAGAGAGGGGGTTCTCTAAAGATTCTGACACACGCCCAGTTGTTCTCTCAAAGCTGCAGGGAATATCACCTTTAACACTATACTATTCTTTATCATATCTGTAAATTGGGTGGAACCACAGCCACAATCAGTTTGTTTGTCGTTGGAGATGTAGATGGGTATTATCTTTGCTATGATAGTCTATAGTGAGTTGCTATTATGGAATTTACTTAATTGAATCTTGATAAATGTATCTAGAGTATCAGAGCCGTAATAGCAAAATCTACAGTCAGCCTGAACTGTTCTCAGTGTTCGCAGTAGTATTGCATTAACATGAAGACAAACAGAGCTATAGTCTAAAACAGGTATTTGAACTGGAGCACAACCTTAGCAATGTTTGATAAATCATTCTACAAAGAGCCTAGAGCCACCGTGATGAGCATTAATCATCCATTAAAAAATACATACATATTGCACATGTACATATGGCGAGGGGGTCAACGCCTCCAGGGAATGATTAGGTGAGTGTAAGAGAGATGCAGAACAGATATCTGCTCTAGAGTTTTATCGAAAATAAAAAAATTATGTAATCAGTCATAAAACAGGGACAAGGTACTGTTTGAATAAATGGCTAAAAATAATATTAGATTTAAAAACAGATTAATTACTACTGAAAAAGCAATGATTAATAGTAAACTTACTATAAAGCTGATAATTTACCTTAATACCCTTTTGTGCAGAAGACAATCCTTGCTAGCCAGTACATTAGCTGACCCTGTATTTTTCAAAAATTCTTTTTATCTGTTTAGCTTGTACAGAATTATTTACTGACTAGTAAATAATAAAGTATTTATATGTACTGTAATTTGTTTCAGAAAAAGTCTAATCAACCTTTTAAACTATTTTTGCAAGTCAGTCCCATGACTCTACTGGCATCTCAGCCGCTGTTGATATTAACTATTTGATATGAGTCGGCTGTATGAGAGAGAGAGAGAGAGAGATTATGTAGGTATAGGATGAGGGTATATAGGCTACGGCAGTGTTAGGTATGTATGGCTGCACAAGGTATACTTATTTTATTTTATCACCATTTGGGGTCACTTACGGTTTAACTTAAAAGCATTAGATGTTGTTAATAATAATAATAATAATAATAATAATAAAATAGTATCTTGTTTAATTCTGTGGGATTTTGCTGTCATCTTCACACTCTGGAGTTTGAATTTTCAGATATGTAGGCGGTACAGATATATAAATGATATCACTACATAGACCTGGGAGTAACTTGTATGTACTGTATCACTGTGCACTTTAGTCCCATGTTGAACACAGGGTGCAGGGTCAAATAAAGAATTCTGTTATAAATATATTCATTCTGCCATTATTTTTATATACATTTGTCTCTAAAGACAACATTTTATTTTATAATTTGTAGCTATTCCACTTACAAAATAGTTCCCTATGAGGGAATATTCTGTGTTTTACCTCACAAAGTTATTGAACATACATGTACAGCACCAACCACAAGCTAGCAAATTGTAAACAAAAAATAAATAAATCACAAATCCCCCCACGTCCCTTGTGAATTAATTAATTAATAGTTATTATTCATATGATTCCACCACCTTGTAATTAAGACAATTGATTTTTTTTTTAAACACATTTTATTAATTCATATTGTCATTGTTTAATAAGTCTTCATGTAATATCTTTGGAATTTTATTGTGTATTGATCATATAACCTTTGTTGCAATTGTGTCTCTTCATGTTTTTATTAATTGGATTCTGAATCATACCTTCATATAGAATAGAAATTGCCAGATTGTAACTTCGAAAAAACCTCCAAAATATACCTGCCATACAATATAAGTATTTGTGACTGACAATTTTGTTCAAACAATAAACTGCATGAGCTGTGTGGCCAATCAGAAGGTGAAGACTCCCAAATTACTTTTAATGAAGGCAATCATTATGTATTTATGAAAGAGGATAATAAAACTACACTTGCCTGGTGGCATACCATATGATTGCAAATGTATGTAACTGAGATCTCTGCATTACTATTATCAGGTAGGATGTATGTCTCTTTTGCTGGTCCATTAAGGTGTGCTGGGGAAAATGTTTGTTTGTTTGTTTGTTTGTTTGTTTTACTAGTCTAGTAGCTTAACCCCTCCATTTCATGCACCTGTGTTGGCCAATAAATTTATTTGAGTAGTGACAATTCTGTGTTTCATGGAAAATAGTTATTTTATTAATATTATTTGGTGCAAAAATAATTTTTAATTTTAAGAGAGCAATATTTTGTATTAATTATATTAAATGGGTAATGTTTATTATTAATTGGTGCTAAAATACATTTATAATAGGAAACATCTTTTATTTTATGGATATATAAATGGTGCACAAATCATAAAATAATTAAAGTTACCCCTTCTGAAATATTTTTAACATTAATTAACATTAACAATTAATATTGCTTATTTAATATATTTAATACTTAACATTAACTCAATCAAATTATTTAAATGTTGCACCTAATTATATTAATAAAATAGCATTGCCTACTTAAGAATATTAATAAATAACATTTCCCTTTTAATCAAATTAAACATTTTGCACCCAGTTATAGTAATAAAAATAACATTGCCTACTTAAGGATATTAATGTTTTTTTTCCAACTTCATAAATACATAATGATTGCCTTAATTAAAAGTGTTTTGGAGTCCTCACCTTCTGATTGTATACATGGATGTTTTTTCAGTGGTTTGGAGTAAAAGGGGCAGACTAAATGGTCAAGTAGTTCCTGTCTGCTGTCAAAATCTACGTTTCTGAGGGGCAGATTTATTAAGCCTGGTGAAGTGATAAAGTGGAAGGTGATAACGCAGCAGCCAGTCAGCTCCTAACTGTCATTTTTCAAACCCAGCCTGTAACATGGAAGTTAGGAGCTGATTGGCTGGTGCGTTATCACCTTCCACTTTATCACTTCACCAGGCTTAATAAATCTGCCGCTATGTAACTGCTGGCAAACTGTGTCAAGCCGCTGGCAGTTTGCCCATTTTAAACACTGTACCTATTGCTAGTGATTTTAAAAACACCATCCAAACTGTCAATTAGTAAAACTGGCAGTGAAGAGATGAAAAACACCATCAAATCCACTCTTTAGTATCTCTACCCCCATGGTTTGGCCACTGCATTTTGCCATCTATGTCCCTCTAAGGTCTCTGTGAGGGCATAAATATGTAGTTCACACATTGACCCCAACTGGTACCTTGTTATTAAGGCCCAAAGCCTAAGTTAAGCTTTAACAAGAAATAAAGTGTAGACAAAGAGAGATAAATGACCAGCCAATCAGCTCCTAACTGTCATTTCTCAATCACAGCTTGTAACATGGCAGTTAGGAAGCTAATTGGCTGGTCATTTATCACTCTTTATCCGTCACTACTTTATCTCTTGTTAAAGCTTAATATATTTGGGCCTATGTTATCAATATCAGTTTTAGCACTTATCATTTTTTGTTATTTTGACATTATAAGCCTCAATGTGTATATTTAGAATAACTTTTTTTAGATTTCGTGAAAAGATATTGTACATTTACAATAAATATAAAACTACTAAAAGTATGATGAAACAATGTAATTATATGTAATTTATTTACATAGAGTCAGCATAAATAAATTGTGAATGTATTCCATTCTCTTACATTGGTATAGTTCAGTAATTGTAGAACCTCATCTCATACTGTAAGCTGATTAATTATTCTGTTGCAGTTTTTTCAGTAATATTTGGATTTTTTAATCTAAAACTTAGACCAGGAAATGGGAAACAATTTTAGATAGAGTGCTGAGAATTGGTAAAGGTTTGCCAGTTCCCTATCCACAAATTAGAAACAGGATCTGGGCCTCAGGTTTGGAAGGAATTCAGGAACAGGAAACAAAATTCAGCCAGGCATCAGTCTCACAGCTGTCAGGAGCCTTA
Organism: Pseudophryne corroboree; assembly: GCF_028390025.1. Classification (NCBI taxonomy): domain Eukaryota; kingdom Metazoa; phylum Chordata; class Amphibia; order Anura; family Myobatrachidae; genus Pseudophryne; species Pseudophryne corroboree. Next base: position 783,064,250 of record NC_086447.1, read on the forward strand.
AGGCAAGTATTTTAATGATCAAGTGCTGCCATCTGGAGGTGAGATTGCTCATCGCATATTTCTTGTACAGATCTGTTAAATCCTTCCAGTTCAAACATATTTCAACTGTTCAAATTGTATTTTAAATGATCTTATATAAAAAGTATTGACTGTTCTATGATATTTTTATAACCAATTATTTAAAATAAGTTCATGAGTGGTAGTAATTAGGTCACATGTTAGAATGTTAGCAAATTTAAATCAATTTCTAATAATTCAGAATTGATAGCGACTGTGCAGACTTCTTTTTTTTGTATGGATTTTGTACAAAATGTAAATGTCTAAAACTGCACCAAATACGAAGAACCAACTTCAATAATAAAAGGCAAAAAACCCCATAAAAAACAAAAATAATTGTATTAAAGATCAAGCTGTGTCAGAAGAGTTGGCTGTAAACAGTTACACTGTATGTCCCATAATTGACCACTCTTTCTGATGTTATATTATATTCATATAAAATATCTAGTAATGATATTCACAAATATGTACGGTATGTAAGAGTTAAAAGGAGTCTTCTGGAATATAAGATTTTTGTGATAAGAGATCCATGCAAGAACATTGGAGCTACTATTTGGAGTTTAGTAGTAATTTTCATTTTTCTACTTAAATAGTGTGAACTGAAAGAAAAACTATTTCCGCAAAAAATATAAAACCCACAGACATTAGCCAAACGATGACTCCTGCCCAGTTGCTACAGCACTAAAGAAGGGCAGAACAGAATGTTGAATTTTATGTATGTATCGCACCAGGCCTGCCATCAAAAAGTGCGGGGCCCGGGACTGACAAAATAGGCAGCCCCCTCCCCCCAAGAATTTTATAAAAAATAAAAAATTATGTAATCAGTCATAAAACAGAGACAAGGTACTGTTTGTATAAATGACTTAAAAATATTAGATTTAAAAACAGATTCATTACTACTGAAAAAGCAATGATTAATAGTAAACTTACTATAAAACTGATAATTTACCTTAATACCCTTTTGTGTAGAAGACAATCCTTGCTAGCCAGTACATTAGCTGACCCTTTATTTTTCAAAAATCCTTTTTATCTGTTTAGCTTGTACAGAATTATTTACTGACTAATAATAAAGTATTTATATGTACTGTAATTTGTTTCAGAAAAAGTCTATTCAACCTTTTAAATAGTTTTTGCAAGTCAGTCCCATGACTCTACTGGTCCCATGACTCTACCTTGTCACCATATTATGTCCACACAGTAATTATTGCAGTACCTGCTCATTGTCAGGAGTTCTGCTCATTGTCAGGGGTTCTTCTCATTGTCAGGCCTACCCCACTGGCCACCGCAGCAGGTCTGCTGTTAGCGCCTGCCTGCTGTTTGCACCTGCCTGCTGCTACTGAAAATGTCTCTCCCAAAATGGCCACGCCTTAGAGGAGACAGTTATTAAAGATACTAGAGCCTACTATACTATCTTTAATAACTGTCTCCTCTGAGGCGGAGCCATTTTGTCAGAAGGCTGCGTTCTCTCAGTTTCTGTGTTCAGTGTGCTGCAAATATCTGTGCTCAGTGTGCTGCAAATATCTGTGCTCAGTGTGCTGCAAATATCTACATTCTCTGCCTGAAAACGCTCCATATCTGTGCTGCATTGTAGTTGTGCGCAGTATATAGTAGGAGGACAGTGCAGAATTTTGCTGACCACCAGTATATATATAGCAGTACGGTACAGTAGTCCATTGCTCTACCTCTGTGTCGTCAAGTATACTATCCATATCTGTGTTGCATTGTAGTTGTGTGTAGTATATAGTTGGAGGACAGTGCAGAATTTTGCTGACCACCAGTATATATATATATATATATATATAGCAGTACGGTACAGTAGTCCATTGCTCTACCTCTGTGTCATCAAGTATACTATCCATATCTGTGCTGCATTGTAGTTGTGTGCAGTATATAGTAGTGATGAGCGGGTTCGGTTCCTCGGAATCCGAACCCGCCCGAACCTCAGGTTTTTTTTACACGGGGCCGAGCGACTCGGATCTTCCCGCCTTGCTCGGTTAACCCGAGCGCGCCCGAACGTCATCATCCCGCTGTCGGATTCTCGCGAGGCTCGTATTCTATCGCGAGACTCGGATTCTATATAAGGAGCCGCGCGTCGCCGCCATTTTCACACGTGCATTGAGATTGATAGGGAGAGGACGTGGCTGGCGTCCTCTCCGTTTAGACTAGAGTACTAGAGAGAGACACTAATTTTGGGGAGCATATTATTAGGAGGAGTACTACTTGCTGCTGATAGTGTGACCAGTGACCACCACCAGTTTAATTAATCCGTTCTCTGCCTGAAAAAAAACGATACACAGTGTGACACAGTCACATACCATATCTGTGCTCAGCCCAGTGTGCTGCATCATATGTAATACTGTATATCATTATCTGACTGTGCTGAGTGCTCACTGCTCACACAGCTTAATTGTGGGGGAGACTGGGGAGCAGTTATAGCAGGAGTACATATTTTAAGTACAGTGCACACTTTTGCTGCAAGAGTGCCACTGCCAGTGTGACTGACCAGTGACCACTGACCACCAGTATTGTGATTGTCTGCTGACCACCAGTATATTGTGATTGTCTGCCTGAAAAAGTTAAACACTCGTCGTGTGGTGTTTTTATAAACGCATTCTGCAGACAGTGTCCAGCAGGTCCGTCATTACATAATATATACCTGTCCGGCTGCAGTACTAGTGTGATATATATATATATTTTAATTTTATCTCATTATCATCCAGTCTATATTAGCAGCAGACACAGTACGGTAGTCAACGGCTGTAGCTACCTCTGTGTCGGCAGTCGCTCGTCCATCCATAATTGTATACCACCTACCCGTGGTTTTTTTTTCTTTTCTATCTTCTTGATACTAGTAGCTTACTTTAGGAGCCTGCAGTGCTGAGTCTGACAGACAGTGTCCAGCAGGTCCGTCATTACATAATATATACCTGTCCGGCTGCAGTACTAGTGTGATATATATATATATATATATATATATTAATTTTATCTTATTATCATCCAGTCTATATTAGCAGCAGACACAGTACGGTAGTCCACGGCTGTAGCTACCTCTGTGTCGGCAGTCGCTCGTCCATCCATAATTGTATACCACCTACCCGTGTTTTTTTTTTTCTATCTTCTTGATACTAGTAGCTTACTTTAGGAGTCTGCAGTGCTGACAGACAGTGTCCAGCAGGTCCGTCATTACATAATATATACCTGTCCGGCTGCAGTACTAGTGTGATATATATATATTTTAATTTTATCTCATTATCATCCAGTCTATATTAGCAGCAGACACAGTACGGTAGTCCACGGCTGTAGCTACCTCTGTGTCGGCAGTCGCTCGTCCATCCATAATTGTATACCACCTACCCGTGTTTTTTTTTTTCTATCTTCTTGATACTAGTAGCTTACTTTAGGAGTCTGCAGTGCTGAGTCTGACAGACAGTGTCCAGCAGGTCCGTCATTACATAATATATACCTGTCCGGCTGCAGTACTAGTGTGATATATATATATATTTTAATTTTATCTCATTATCATCCAGTCTATATTAGCAGCAGACACAGTACGGTAGTCCACGGCTGTAGCTACCTCTGTGTCGGCAGTCGCTCGTCCATCCATAATTGTATACCACCTACCCGTGGTTTTTTTTTTTTCTGTCTTCTTGATACTAGTAGCTTACTTTAGGAGTCTGCAGTGCTGAGTCTGACAGACAGTGTCCAGCAGGTCCGTCATTACATAATATATACCTGTCCGGCTGCAGTACTAGTGTGATATATATAAATATATATATTTTAATTTTATCTCATTATCATCCAGTCTATATTAGCAGCAGACACAGTACGGTAGTCCACGGCTGTAGCTACCTCTGTGTCGGCAGTCGCTCATCATCCATAAGTATACTAGTATCCATCCATCTCCATTGTTTACCTGAGGTGCCTTTTAGTTGTGCCTATTAAAATATGGAGAACAAAAATGTTGAGGTTCCAAAAATAGGGAAAGATCAAGATCGACTTCCTCCTCGTGCTGAAGCTGCTGCCACTAGTCATGGCCGAGACGATGAAATGCCATCAACGTTATCTGCCAAGGCCGATGCCCAATGTCATAGTACAGTGCATGTAAAATCCAAAACACCAAATATCAGTAAAAAAAGGACTCAAAAATCTAAAATAAAATTGTCGGAGGAGAAGCGTAAACTTGCCAATATGCCATTTACCACACGGAGTGGCAAGGAACGGCTGAGGCCCTGGCCTATGTTCATGGCTAGTGGTTCAGCTTCACATGAGGATGGAAGCACTCAGCCTCTCGCTAGAAAAATGAAAAGACTCAAGCTGGCAAAAGCACAGCAAAGAACTGTGCGTTCTTCGAAATCACAAATCCACAAGGAGAGTCCAATTGTGTCGGTTGTGATGCCTGACCTTCCCAACACTGGACGTGAAGAGCATGCGCCTTCCACCATTTGCACGCCCCCTGCAAGTGCTGGAAGGAGCACCCGCAGTCCAGTTCCTGATAGTCAGATTGAAGATGTCAGTGTTGAAGTACACCAGGATGAGGAGGATATGGGTGTTGCTGGCGCTGGGGAGGAAATTGACAAGGAGGATTCTGATGGTGAGGTGGTTTGTTTAAGTCAGGCACCCGGGGAGACACCTGTTGTCCGTGGGAGGAATATGGCCATTGACATGCCTGGTGAAAATACAAAAAAAATCAGCTGTTCGGTGTGGAAGTATTTCAACAGAAATGCGGACAACATTTGTCAAGCCGTGTGTTGCCTTTGTCAAGCTGTAATAAGTAGGGGTAAGGATGTTAACCACCTCGGAACATCCTCCCTTATACGTCACCTGCAGCGCATTCATAATAAGTCAGTGACAAGTTCAAAAACTTTGGGCGACAGCGGAAGCAGTCCACTGACCAGTAAATCCCTTCCTCTTGTAACCAAGCTCACGCAAACCACCCCACCAACTCCCTCAGTGTCAATTTCCTCCTTCCCCAGGAATGCCAATAGTCCTGCAGGCCATGTCACTGGCAATTCTGACGAGTCCTCTCCTGCCTGGGATTCCTCCGATGCATCCTTGCGTGTAACGCCTACTGCTGCTGGCGCTGCTGTTGTTGCTGCTGGGAGTCGATGGTCATCCCAGAGGGGAAGTCGTAAGACCACTTTTACTACTTCCACCAAGCAATTGACTGTCCAACAGTCCTTTGCGAGGAAGATGAAATATCACAGCAGTCATCCTGCTGCAAAGCGGATAACTGAGGCCTTGGCATCCTGGGTGGTGATAAACGTGGTTCCGGTATCCATCATTACTGCAGAGCCAACTAGAGACTTGTTGGAGGTACTGTGTCCCCGGTACCAAATACCATCTAGGTTCCATTTCTCTAGGCAGGCGATACCGAAAATGTACACAGACCTCAGAAAAAGACTCACCAGTGTCCTAAAAAATGCAGCTGTACCCAATGTCCACTTAACCACGGACATGTGGACAAGTGGAGCAGGGCAGGGTCAGGACTATATGACTGTGACAGCCCACTGGGTAGATGTATGGACTCCCGCCGCAAGAACAGCAGCGGCGGCACCAGTAGCAGCATCTCGCAAACGCCAACTCTTTCCTAGGCAGGCTACGCTTTGTATCACCGGTTTCCAGAATACGCTCACAGCTGAAAACCTCTTACGGCAACTGAGGAAGATCATCGCGGAATGGCTTACCCCAATTGGACTCTCCTGTGGATTTGTGGCATCGGACAACGCCAGCAATATTGTGTGTGCATTAAATATGGGCAAATTCCAGCACGTCCCATGTTTTGCACATACCTTGAATTTGGTGGTGCAGAATTATTTAAAAAAACGAGAGGGGCGTGCAAGAGTTGCTGTCGGTGGCCAGAAGAATTGCGGGACACTTTCGGCGTACAGGCACCACGTACAGAAGACTGGAGCAACACCAAAAACGCCTGAACCTGCCCTGCTATCATCTGAAGCAAGAAGTGGTAACGAGGTGGAATTCAACCCTATATATGCTTCAGAGGTTGGAGGAGCAGCAAAAGGCCATTCAAGCCTATACAATTGAGCACGATATAGGAGGTGGAATGCACCTGTCTCAAGCGCAGTGGAGAATGATTTCAACGTTGTGCAAGGTTCTGCTGCCCTTTGAACTTGCCACACGTGAAGTCAGTTCAGACACTGCCAGCCTGAGTCAGGTCATTCCCCTCATCAGGCTTTTGCAGAAGAAGCTGGAGACATTGAAGGAGGAGCTAACACAGAGCGATTCCGCTAGGCATGTGGGACTTGTGGATGGAGCCCTTAATTCGCTTAACAAGGATTCACGGGTGGTCAATCTGTTGAAATCAGAGCACTACATTTTGGCCACCGTGCTCGATCCTAGATTTAAAACCTACCTTGGATCTCTCTTTCCGGCACACACAAGTCTGCTGGGGTTCAAAGACCTGCTGGTGAAAAAATTGTCAAGTCAAGCGGAACGCGACCTGTCAACATCTCCTCCTTCACATTCTCCCGCAACTGGGGGTGCGAGGAAAAGGCTCAGAATTCCGAGCCCACCCGCTGGCGGTGATGCAGGGCAGTCTGGAGCGACTGCTGATGCAACGATTACGGCCATGTCGTCTACTGGCACTGCATATGATTCTCTCCCCATTGAAAGAATGGTGGAGGATTATATGAGTGACCGCATCCAAGTAGGCACGTCAGACAGTCCGTACTTATACTGGCAGGAAAAAGAGGCAATTTGGAGGCCCTTGCACAAACTGGCTTTATTCTACCTAAGTTGCCCTCCCACAAGTGTGTACTCCGAAAGAGTGTTTAGTGCCGCCGCTCACCTTGTCAGCAATCAGCGTACGAGGTTACTTCCAGAAAATGTGGAGAAGATGATGTTCATTAAAATGAATTATAATCAATTCCTCTGTGGAGACATTGACCAGCAGCAATTGCCTCCACAAAGTACACAGGGAGCTGAGATGGTGGATTCCAGTGGGGACGAATTGATAATCTGTGAGGAGCGGGATGTACACGGTGATATATCAGAGGATGATGATGAGGTGGACATCTTGCCTCTGTAGAGCCAGTTTGTGCAAGGAGAGATTAATTGCTTCTTTTTCGGTGGGGGTCCAAACCAACCCGTCATTTCAGTCACAGTCGTGTGGCAGACCCTGTCACTGAAATGATGGGTTGGTTAAAGTGTGCATGTCCTGTTTATACAACATAAGGGTGGGTGGGAGGGCCCAAGGACAATTCCATCTTGCACCTCTTTTTTCTTTCATTTTTCTTTGCGTCATGTGCTGTTTGGGGAGTGTTTTTTGGAAGGGCCATCCTGCGTGACACTGCAGTGCCACTCCTAGATGGGCCAGGTGTTTGTATCGGCCACTAGGGTCGCTTAGCTTACTCACACAGCTACCTCATTGCGCCTCTTTTTTTCTTTGCGTCATGTGCTGTTTGGGGAGTGTTTTTTGGAAGGGCCATCCTGCGTGACACTGCAGTGCCACTCCTAGATGGGTCAGGTGTTTGTGTCGGCCACTAGGGTCGCTTAGCTTACTCACACAGCTACCTCATTGCGCCTCTTTTTTTCTTTGCGTCATGTGCTGTTTGGGGAGTGTTTTTGGAAGGGCCATCCTGCTTGACACTGCAGTGCCACTCCTAGAAGGGCCAGGTGTTTGTGTCGGCCACTAGGGTCGCTTAGCTTACTCACACAGCTACCTCATTGCGCCTCTTTTTTTCTTTGCATCATGTGCTGTTTGGGGAGTGTTTTTTGGAAGGGCCATCCTGCGTGACACTGCAGTGCCACTCCTAGATGGGCCAGGTGTTTGTGTCGGCCACTAGGGTCGCTTAGCTTACTCACACAGCTACCTCATTGCGCCTCTTTTTTTCTTTGCATCATGTGCTGTTTGGGGAGTGTTTTTTGGAAGGGCCATCCTGCGTGACACTGCAGTGCCACTCCTAGATGGGCCAGGTGTTTGTGTCGGCCACTATGGTCGCTTAGCTTACTCACACAGCTACCTCATTGCGCCTCTTTTTTTCTTTGCGTCATGTGCTGTTTGGGGAGTGTTTTTTGGAAGGGCCATCCTGCGTGACACTGCAGTGACACTCCTAGATGGGCCAGGTGTTTGTGTCGGCCACTAGGGTCGCTTAGCTTAGTCATCCAGCGACCTCGGTGCAAATTTTAGGACTAAAAATAATATTGTGAGGTGTGAGGTGTTCAGAATAGACTGAAAATGAGTGGAAATTATGGTTTTTGAGGTTAATAATACTTTGGGATCAAAATGACCCCCAAATTCTATGATTTAAGCTGTTTTTTAGGGTTTTTTGAAAAAAAACACCCGAATCCAAAACACACCCGAATCCGACAAAAAAAATTCGGTGAGGTTTTGCCAAAACGCGGTCGAACCCAAAACACGGCCGCGGAACCGAACACAAAACCAAAACACAACACCCGAAAAATTTCAAGTGCACATCTCTAGTATATAGTAGGAGGACAGTGCAGAATTTTGCTGACCACCAGTATATATATATATATATATATATATATAGCAGTACGATACAGTAGTCCATTGCTCTACCTCTGTGTCATCAAGTATACTATCCATATCTGTGCTGCATTGTAGTTGTGCGCAGTATATAGTAGGAGGACAGTGCAGAATTTTGCTGACCACCAGTATATATATAGCAGTACGGTACAGTAGTCCATTGCTCTACCTCTGTGTTGTCAAGTATACTATCCATATCTGTGCTGCATTGTAGTTGTGCGCAGTATATAGTAGGAGGACAGTGCAGAATTTTGCTGACCACCAGTATATATATAGGGGTACGGTACAGTAGTCCATTGCTCTACCTCTGTATCATCACGTATACTATCCATATCTGTGCTGCATTGTAGTTGTGTGCAGTATATAGTAGGAGGACAGTGAAGAATTTTGCTGGCCACCAGTATTTATATATATATATATATATATATATATATATATATTGGAAGTGATGGATAAGATCTGAGCGACCAATGGTGGCAGAAAAAAGGACTGCTATTATTAATTAAAAGTAGGGGGTTTATTTATGAACAAAAGATGTTTTATATATAAAAAGACTTATAAAAACACATAACTGGCCAAAGCGGGGTTGGATAGAGGTAGCTTAACTGAGGATTCAGTAGTATCAGGATTCACCCAACGCGTTTCGTCTGGTCTGACTTCATCAAGGGGACCCCTTGATGAAGTCAGACCAGACGAAACGCGTTGAGTGAATCCTGATACTACTGAATCCTCAGTTAAGCTACCTCTATCCATCTCCATTATAATTGCATTCCAAATCTCTTTTTATCCCTCATCAATTCCGTGTTTTTAATTTTTAATTTCTAACATTTTGAATTGTATTTTTTAGTAACCCCATGCTTTTTAATTTGCTTTCAAAAAATGTTTATGTGCTCTATGTAAATTTTAAACTGTTCTCTTGCCAGTGTAATTCTGATGCTTTTTCATTGTTATGTGCCTAGGGTCCCATCGTGCTAGTATTTAGCACCTTGGATGTTGTAACCCCGCTTTGGCCAGTTATGTGTTTTTATAAGTCTTTTTATATATAAAACATCTTTTGTTCATAAATAAACCCCCTACTTTTAATTAATAATAGCAGTCCTTTTTTCTGCCACCATTGGTCGCTCAGATCTTATCCATCACTTCCAATTTTAATTTTTATCCTGCACTCGTACTAGTGCAGAACCCATTTAAGAGGTAGCAGACGCCTTTTATGTTTTTAGGGAGCGGCATATAGAGACTGCCTCTTGGGGTATTTTTAAGCTGACGTACGGTGAAAAACTTGTGTCCACTGCATAATTTTTTTTTGGCGCTGTTTGTTCACCCCATACACATATATATATATATATATATATATATATATATAGCAGTACGGTACAGTAGGCCATTGCTATTGATATATTACTGGCATATAATTCCACACATTAAAAGATGGAGAACAAAAATGTGGAGGGTAAAAAAGGGAAAGACCAAGACCCACTTCCACCTCGTGTTGAAGCTGCTGCCACTAGTCATGGCCGAGATGATGAAATGCCATCAACATCGTCTGCCAAGGCCGATGCCCAATGTCATAGTAGAGAGCATGTAAAATAAAAAAAACAAAGGTTCAATAAAATGACCCAAAAATCAAAATTAAAAGCGTCTGATGAGAAGCGTAAACTTGCCAATATGCCATTTACGACACGGAGTGGCAAGGAACGGCTGAGGCCCTGTCCTATGTTCATGGCTAGTGGTTCAGCTTCACATGAGGATGGAAGCACTCATCCTCCCACTAGAAAAATTAAAAGACTTAAGCTGGCAAAAGCACAGCAAAGCACTGTACGTTCTTCTAAATCACAAATCCCCAAGGAGAGTCCAATTGTGTCGGTTGCGATGCCTGACCTTCCCAACACTGGACGGGAAGAGGTGGCGCCTTCCACCTTTTGCATGTCCCCTGCAAGTGCTGGAATGAGCACCCACAGTCCAGTTCCTGATAGTCAAATTGAAGATGTCACTGTTGAAGTACACCAGGATGAGGGTATGGGTGTTGCTGGTGCTGAGGAGGAAATTGACAAGGAGGATTCTGATGGTGAGGTGGTTTGTTTAAGTCAGGCACCCGGGGAGACACCTGTTGTCTGTGGGATGAATATGGCCATTGACATGCCTGGTCAAATTTAAAAAAAAATCACCTCTTCGGTGTGGAATTATTTTAACAGAAATGCGGACAACAGGTGTCAAGGGGGTTCTGGGGTTATGTTAGGAGCCATATTGAATGAGCACTGTTTGTGATTACCAGTACCTGCAATGTTATACTGCTATAGTAAGATCTGCCTGTAAACCTGACATCTATCATGATAGAGCCATTGCATACTCTTTCCTCATGAATGTATTGTGATGCCCTTTACTGTCTGTTCCCATTTGTTCAGAAAAATAAAAAATAATATTGATAAAGGGCACTCCATCTCCGTTATAAAATGAATTGCTTTATTGTCATCACCACCCAGACGGGCACTCACAATCACAAAAAGGATGGTTCATAAAACATGCTCAATATCAATAATGATAAATAGCAGCAAGCAGCCATTTTGCCTTTCATATCAGCATAACCAGACTTGTTTTATACTTATGGCTACTACATTCCCTTCTGTTGACCTCGGCTCTTCGATGGGCCGTTCAAAGACTCCAGCATCTAGTTAATGCCACCTCCTTGTTCAAGAGCCATCCTTTTTGTGACTGTGAGTGTCCATCTGGGTGATGATGACAATAAAGCAATCAATTTTATATAAGAGATGGAGTGCCCTTAATCAATATAATAATAATAATAATAATAATAATAATAATAATAATAATACATATACATACATATATATATAGTATACGTAATGATACAGATACCAATATACCAATCATTTCATCTTTCTTTATCTGCCTGACGCAGTGTATTTGCTGATGGCATCTCTGTTCCTTCTTTGGTGATCTCCAATGTCTTAGTGGTGGCAACAGCTGCTGTCACAAATTCTGTGATCATGGAAAACAAGTGTCCTGGCTCTGTGTCACAAATGGGGGTGTGATTAATGCTGTGTCAATATCTTTTACGTGGACACAAGGGAATGGCTTTTATGTGAACACATGTGGGAAGTGAAGGAAGGGCAGAGACACACATGGGGTGTGGAGTGGGAGGCAGAGACACATATACTAATCTAGAGACAAAGACGGGGGAAACAGGGACAGACACTCAGGGTGATAGAGAGGGAATACAGAGATGCAGGGAGATAGGGAGGGAATATAATGATGCAGGACAGTAAGTAGGGAATATAGAGATGCAGGGTGGTAGTGAGGGAATAAAAAGATGTAGGGAGGGGATAGAGACACACAGGGTGGTAGGGAGGACTTTGAGAGACATAGAGCGGTAGAGAGGGTATAGAGAAAAGCAGAGCGGTAGGTAGGGTATAGAGAGATGCAGGGTGGTAGGAAGGGTGTAGAGAGACGCAGGGTGGTAGGAAGGGCGTAGAGAGACGTAGGGTGGGAGGAAGGGCGTAGAGAGAGGCAGGGCGGTTGGGAGGTCATAGAGACGCAGGGTGGTTGGGAGAGCATAGAGAGACGCAGGGCGGTTGGGAGGGCATAGAGACGCAGGGTGGTTGTGAGGGCATAGAGAGATGCAGGGCGGTAGGGAGGGCATAGAGAGATGCAGGGTAGTTGGGAGTGCAGAGATAGATGCAGGGCAGTAGGGAGGGCATAGAGAGATGCAGGGTAGTTGGGAAGGCATAGAGAGATGCAGGGCGGTAGGGAGTGCATAGAGAGACTCAGGGTAGTTGGGAGTGCAGAGAGAGATGCAGGGCAGTAGGGAGGGCATAGAGAGATGCATGGTAGTTGGGAAGGCATAGAGATGCAGGGCGGTAGGGAGGGCATAGAGAGATGCAGGGTAGCTGGGAAGGAATAGAGAGATGCAGGCGGTAGAGAGGGAATAAGTCTTAAGCAAAAATGATAATGACATAGCGGACACACTAAATGAGTTTTTTTCAACAGTATTCACTCGTGAGGACCCAATTCAGGGACTAACGCACAATCTCAATAATGAGAATATCACACTGATAGGTACTTATTTAAGCGAGGAAGTAGTCTGTGACCGATTAAAACATTTAAAGATTAATAAATCACCAGGGCCCGATGGTATTCATCCAAGGGTTCTAATGGAGCTTCACTCTGAACTGGCAAAACCGCTATCTTTGATCTTTAAGGATTCAGTTATATCAGGTATGGTTCCCAAAGACTGGCGTATAGCGGAAGTAGTGCCTATATTCAAAAAGGGAAGTAAAGCTGAACCAGGTAATTATAGACCAGTTAGTTTTACATCTATAGTGGGGAAAGTATTGGAAGGTACTCTAAGAGATAGTATTCAGAAGTTCCTTGAAACCAATAAGGTCATTAAAAGGAATCAACATGGGTTTATAAAGGACAGATCCTGTCAAACCAACTTACTTGGCTTTTATGAAACAGTAAGCGCAAACCTAGATTAGGGTAAAGACGTGGATGTAATCTTTTTAGACTTTGCCAAAGCGTTCGATACTGTACCACACATGAGACTTATCTACAAGCTACAAGAATCAGGGCTAGGAAGCACAATATGCACTTGGGTCAAAAACTGGTTAGATAATAGGAAGCAGCGCGTTGTGGTTAATGGATCTTTTTCAACTTGGACTGAAGTGCTAAGTGGTGTGCCGCAAGGCTCAGTATTAGGACCGCTATTGTTCAATATTTTCATTAACGACCTAACAGAAGGTCTAGAGAGCATGGTGTCAATTTTTGCAGATGATACCAAATTGTGTAAGGCTATAAATACAGAGGAGGATGCCGAGTCTCTTCAGAACGACTTAGTTAAATTAGAAGCATGGGCAGCCAAATGAAGAATGTGCTTCAACACAGACAAGTCTAAGGTAATGCACTGTGGTAACAAGAACATAAATTACACCTACCTACTAAATGGGGTAAAATTAGGGGATTCTGTACTGGAAAAGGACTTAGGTGTCCTCATAGATAGCAAGCTAAGCAGTAGTACCCAAAGTAGGACTGCAGCAAAGAAGGCTAATAAGATATTAGCATGCATAAAATGGGGTATTGATGCTAGGGACGAGAGTATTATACTCCCGTTATATAAATCACTAGTGAGGCCACACCTTGAATACTGTGTACAATTCTGGGCACCGTACTACAAAAAGGATATCCTGGAGCTTGAAAAGGTACAGAGGAGGGCGACCAAACTAATTAAGGGCATGGAGACGATGGAATACAAGGAAAGGCTTGAAAGACTAGGCATGTTTACATTGGAAAAGCGGAGACTAAGAGGGGATATGATCAACATCTACAAATATATAAAGGGACAATACACAGAGCTTGCGCGGGACCTGTTTTTGGTTAGATCAACACAGTGGACTCGTGGACACTCGCTCAGGTTAGAGGAGAGGAGATTCCGCACAATACGGCATAAAGGCTTTTTCACGGTAAGGACAATACATGTTTGGAATTCCCTGCCCGAGGGAGTTGTAATGGCGGAATCTGTCAACACCTTTAAGAATGGGTTAGATAAATTCCTAATGGATAAGGATATCCAGGGGTATGGTGCATAGTCATGCATTATAGTTACTATAAATAGGGATAAAATGTAATGGCTGACAGCAGCATCAGTCAGAAATTTTAGTCAAATCATCATGCATAGGAGACCACAAATAGGTTGAACTCGATGGACAATTGTCTTCTTTCAACCTCAGATACTATGTTACTATGTTACTATGTTAATATAGAGAGACTCAAGGAAGTAGGGAGGGCATAGCGAGACGCAGGGCGGTAGGGAGGGCATAGAGAGATGCAGGGCGGTTGGGAGGGCATAGAGAGACGCAGGCGGTTGGGAGGGCATAGAGAGACGCAGGGTGGTTGGGAGGGCATAGAGAGACGCAGGGTGGTTGGGAGGGCAAAGAGATATGCAGGGCGGTTTGGTGGGGATAGAGAGATGCAGGGTGGTTGGGAGGGGATAGAGAGACGCAGGGTGGTAGGGAGGGGATAGAGAGATGCAGGGCGGTTGGGAGGGGATAGAGAGATGCAGGGCAGTAGAGAGGGGATAGAGAGATGCAGGGTGGTTGGGGGGGATAGAGAGATGCAGGGTGGTAGGGAGGGGACAGAGAGACGCAGGGCAGTAGGGAGGGGATAGAGAGACGCAGGGTGGTAGGGAGGGGATAGAGAGATGCAGGGCGGTTGGGAGGGGATAGAGAGATGCAGGGCAGTAGAGAGGGGATAGAGAGATGCAGGGTGGTTGGGGGGGATAGAGAGATGCAGGGTGGTAGGGAGGGGACAGAGAGACGCAGGGCAGTAGGGAGGGGATAGAGAGACGCAGGGCGGTAGGGAGGGCATAGAGAGACGCAGGGCGGTAGGGAGGGGATAGAGAGATGCAGGGGGGTAAGGAGGGGATAGAGAGGTGCAGGGTGGTTGGGAGGGCATAGAGAGATGCAGGGCGGTTGGGAGGGGATAGAGAGATGCAGGGCGGTAGAGAGGGGATAGAGAGATGCAGGGTGGTTGGGGGGGATAGAGAGACGCAGGGCTGTAGGGAGGGGATAGAGAGACGCAGGGCGGTAGGGAGGGGATAGAGAGACGCAGGGCAGTAGGGAGGGGATAGAGAGATGCAGGGCAGTTGGGGGGGCATAGAGAGACGTAGGGCAGTAGGGAGGGTATAGGGAGATGCAGATCAGCAGAGAGGGGATAGAGAGATGCAGGGTGGTTGGGATCGGATAGAGAGATGCAGGGCGGTTGGGAGGGGATAGAGAGACGCAGGGTGGTTGGGAGGGGATAGAGAGATGCAGTGTGGTAGGGAGGGGATAGAGAGACACAGGGCAGTAGGGAGGGATAGAGATATGCAGGGCTGTTGGGAGGGGGTAGAGAGATGCAGGGCAGTAGAGAGGGGATAGAGAGATGCAGGGTGGTTGGGGGGGATAGAGAGATGCAGGGTGGTAGGGAGGGGACAGAGAGACGCAGGGCAGTAGGGAGGGGATAGAGAGACGCAGGGCGGTAGGGAGGGCTTAGAGAGACGCAGGGCGGTAGGGAGGGGATAGAGAGATGCAGGGGGGTAAGGAGGGGATAGAGAGACGCAGGGCGGTAGGGAGGGGATAGAGAGATGCAGGGGGGTAAGGAGGGGATAGAGAGGTGCAGGGTGGTTGGGAGGGCATAGAGAGATGCAGGGCGGTTAGGAGGGGATAGAGAGATGCAGGGCGGTAGAGAGGGGATAGAGAGATGCAGGGTGGTTGGGGGGGATAGAGAGACGCAGGGCAGTAGGGAGGGGATAGAGAGACGCAGGGCAGTAGGGAGGGGATAGAGAGACGCAGGGCGGTAGGGAGGGGATAGAGAGATGCAGGGCAGTTGGGAGGGCATAGAGAGACGTAGGGGAGTAGGGAGGGTATAGGGAGATGCAGATCAGCAGAGAGGGGATAGAGAGATGCAGGGTGGTTGGGATCGGATAGAGAGATGCAGGGCGGTTGGGAGGGGATAGAGAGACGCAGGGTGGTTGGGAGGGGATAGAGAGATGCAGTGTGGTAGGGAGGGGATAGAGAGACACAGGGCAGTAGGGAGGGATAGAGATATGCAGGGCTGTTGGGAGGGGGTAGAGAGATGCAGGGCGGTAGGGAGGGTATATAGAGGTGCCGGGCAGTAGGGAGCAGAGAGATGCAGGCGGCAGGGAGGGAATATAGAGATTTAGAAAGGCAGTATTTTTCTTGGGCAGTGTGCCTGACAAAAGTCCCCAGTGAGGAAGCTGAGGGAGGGTAGAAGGGAAAGTAGTGGAGGGGGTAGACTCTGGGAGCGGAGACATTGTGAACAGAGAAGAGGAACGGATATAGGGTAGTGCTCTGAGCCTGCTCCTGGTACTGCGGGAACCCTTAAACTAAGGGGGTTCTGAAGGATTTGACCAGCATGGAAGTTGTGAAACCCTGACCCCACGTACATCACCGGGGGAATGTTACTATGTTTGCCCACAGCAGAGTTCTCTCCTGGCTCGGCCCCCAGCTTGCACCGGACACAGCACAGCGGCACACTCCAGAGTCCAGACATCACGCCCCGCAGCATCCATTCCATTCTCCATCTCGGGGCTTCCAGGAGCAGTGATGTGGAGTACGCAGATCTAGGTGCGCTGGTGGTGGGGAGGCACCTTTGTGACATCAAGGGCACGGAGGAGGCGCCGGGTCACACCCAGTGAGTATGCAGCGCCTCTATGCAGGCTGCTGCAGCAGCTACAGTTAGATTGGTGCCGCGGCCAGAGAGTGACGGGTGTTAATGTGGGGGGGGGGGGGGGGGGCGGACTGGCAGCAAGTCACTGCTGTAAAATAAATTTTATTTTCCTAATTACACCACAAAGACTTGCCGCAGCAGATGCAGTGGGCCTATTTTGGGGTGTGGGCCTGGAACTGCAACTCCATCAGCCCCATTATTAATCTGGCACTGGTAAGCAGGCACCTTCAGTTAAATCACCTGTAGTTAAAATTCACAAATCTTGTCATTCTTATACCCGGTACTTGATGTACTTTATCTGTGTCACAGCACACTGGACCCAGGGAGGAGGAGGGGCGGGGGGGGGGGGGGGGGGGGTTGTTTGGAGTGTTTATGAGCAAATCTACTACTGGGGTCCCCACAACTTTGGTGGCCCTAGGCCCTCACCAGCATTAATCCGGCCCTGATTGTGCTCCAAACCCTACAAACTATTATTGTAGTAAGCTCCGACTGTAGTAGAGATATAGCTATCCACCAGTTTAACACAACACATTAATAGTATGAACAAAGGAAACCTGGGGAAGTGCAGTTCTTTTATGTTTATAGCTTTAGGAGACTATGAATCAGTAAAGAGAGCAACACCGAACTAGGATTTTTGTCACCCGGGGCAAGGCCTTCCCGGTCTCTGCAGCAGCCTGTGCCCCAATCCCCCTGGTATCTCTACAGCAGTATGGTATAATTTCTCAGCACTCACCATGCATGATAGATAACTAACCAGATAATTCTCATTCTAGTTAGGAAATCTAAAAGTTTATTCAAATCAATAAAATATAAAGATACAGTACAGTAAAACTATGAGTTTCAAGGGGATCTAGGTTAGAGATGAGCGGGTTCGGTTTCTCTGAATCCGAACCCGCCAGAACTTCATGTTTTTTTTCACGGGTCCGAGCGACTCGGATCTTCCCGCCTTGCTCGGTTAACCCGAGCGCGCCCGAACGTCATCATGACGCTGTCGGATTCTCGCGAGGCTCGGATTCTATCGCGAGACTCGGATTCTATATAAGGAGCCGCGCGTCGCCGCCATTTTCACACGTGCATTGAGATTGATAGGGAGAGGACGTGGCTGGCGTCCTCTCCGTTTAGAATAGATTAGAGAGACACTTGATTTACTAATTTTGGGGAGCATTAGGAGTACTCAGTACAGTGCAGAGTTTTGCTGATAGTGACCACCAGTTTTATTTATAATCCGTTCTCTGCCTGAAAAAAGCGATACACAGCACACAGTGACTCAGTCACATACCATATCTGTGTGCACTGCTCAGGCTCAGGCCAGTGTGCTGCATCATCTATTATCTATATATAATATTATATATATCTGTCTGACTGCTCAGCTCACACAGCTTATAATTGTGGGGGAGACTGGGGAGCACTACTGCAGTGCCAGTTATAGGTTATAGCAGGAGCCAGGAGTACATAATATATTATATAGTGAGTGACCACCAGACACACAGTGCAGTTTATTTAATATATCCGTTCTCTGCCTGAAAAAAGCGATACACACAGTGACTCAGTCAGTCACATACCATATCTGTGTGCACCGCTCAGGCTCAGGCCAGTGTGCTGCATCATCTATATATATTATATATCTGTCTGACTGCTCAGCTCACACAGCTTATAATTGTGGGGGAGACTGGGGAGCACTACTGCAGTGCCAGTTATAGGTTATAGCAGGAGCCAGGAGTACATAATATTATATTAAAATGAAACAGTGCACACTTTTGCTGCAGGAGTGCCACTGCCAGTGTGACTAGTGACCAGTGACCTGACCACCAGTATATATAATATTAGTAGTATACTATCTCTTTATCAACCAGTCTATATTAGCAGCAGACACAGTACAGTGCGGTAGTTCACGGCTGTGGCTACCTCTGTGTCGGCACTCGGCAGCCCGTCCATAATTGTATATACCACCTAACCGTGGTTTTTTTTTCTTTCTTTATACATACATACTAGTTACGAGTATACTATCTCTTTATCAACCAGTCTATATTAGCAGCAGACACAGTACAGTGCGGTAGTTCACGGCTGTGGCTACCTCTGTGTCGGCACTCGGCAGCCCGTCCATAATTGTATATACCACCTAACCGTGGTTTTTTTTTTCTTTCTTTATACATACATACTAGTTACGAGTATACTATCTCTTTATCAACCAGTCTATATATTAGCAGCAGACACAGTACAGTGCGGTAGTTCACGGCTGTGGCTACCTCTGTGTCGGCACTCGGCAGCCCGTCCATAATTGTATACTAGTATCCAATCCATCCATCTCCATTGTTTACCTGAGGTGCCTTTTAGTTGTGCCTATTAAAATATGGAGAACAAAAATGTTGAGGTTCCAAAATTAGGGAAAGATCAAGATCCACTTCCACCTCGTGCTGAAGCTGCTGCCACTAGTCATGGCCGAGACGATGAAATGCCAGCAACGTCGTCTGCCAAGGCCGATGCCCAATGTCATAGTACAGAGCATGTCAAATCCAAAACACCAAATATCAGTAAAAAAAGGACTCCAAAACCTAAAATAAAATTGTCGGAGGAGAAGCGTAAACTTGCCAATATGCCATTTACCACACGGAGTGGCAAGGAACGGCTGAGGCCCTGGCCTATGTTCATGGCTAGTGGTTCAGCTTCACATGAGGATGGAAGCACTCAGCCTCTCGCTAGAAAAATGAAAAGACTCAAGCTGGCAAAAGCAGCACAGCAAAGAACTGTGCATTCTTCGAAATCCCAAATCCACAAGGAGAGTCCAATTGTGTCGGTTGCGATGCCTGACCTTCCCAACACTGGACGTGAAGAGCATGCGCCTTCCACCATTTGCACGCCCCCTGCAAGTGCTGGAAGGAGCACCCGCAGTCCAGTTCCTGATAGTCAGATTGAAGATGTCAGTGTTGAAGTACACCAGGATGAGGAGGATATGGGTGTTGCTGGCGCTGGGGAGGAAATTGACCAGGAGGATTCTGATGGTGAGGTGGTTTGTTTAAGTCAGGCACCCGGGGAGACACCTGTTGTCCGTGGGAGGAATATGGCCGTTGACATGCCAGGTGAAAATACCAAAAAAATCAGCTCTTCGGTGTGGAGGTATTTCACCAGAAATGCGGACAACAGGTGTCAAGCCGTGTGTTCCCTTTGTCAAGCTGTAATAAGTAGGGGTAAGGACGTTAACCACCTCGGAACATCCTCCCTTATACGTCACCTGCAGCGCATTCATAATAAGTCAGTGACAAGTTCAAAAACTTTGGGTGACAGCGGAAGCAGTCCACTGACCAGTAAATCCCTTCCTCTTGTAACCAAGCTCACGCAAACCACCCCACCAACTCCCTCAGTGTCAATTTCCTCCTTCCCCAGGAATGCAAATAGTCCTGCAGGCCATGTCACTGGCAATTCTGACGAGTCCTCTCCTGCCTGGGATTCCTCCGATGCATCCTTGCGTGTAACGCCTACTGCTGCTGGCGCTGCTGTTGTTGCCGCTGGGAGTCGATGGTCATCCCAGAGGGGAAGTCGTAAGCCCACTTGTACTACTTCCAGTAAGCAATTGACTGTTCAACAGTCCTTTGCGAGGAAGATGAAATATCACAGCAGTCATCCTACTGCAAAGCGGATAACTGAGTCCTTGACAACTATGTTGGTGTTAGACGTGCGTCCGGTATCCGCCGTTAGTTCACAGGGAACTAGACAATTTATTGAGGCAGTGTGCCCCCGTTACCAAATACCATCTAGGTTCCACTTCTCTAGGCAGGCGATACCGAGAATGTACACGAACGTCAGAAAAAGACTCACCAGTGTCCTAAAAAATGCAGTTGTACCCAATGTCCACTTAACCACGGACATGTGGACAAGTGGAGCTGGGCAGGGTCAGGACTATATGACTGTGACAGCCCACTGGGTAGATGTATGGACTCCCGCCGCAAGAACAGCAGCGGCGGCACCAGTAGCAGCATCTCGCAAACGCCAACTCTTTCCTAGGTAGGCTACGCTTTGTATCACCGCTTTCCAGAATACGCACACAGCTGAAAACCTCTTACGGCAACTGAGGAAGATCATCGCGGAATGGCTTACCCCAATTGGACTCTCCTGTGGATTTGTGGCATCGGACAACGCCAGCAATATTGTGTGTGCATTAAATATGGGCAAATTCCAGCACGTCCCATGTTTTGCACATACCTTGAATTTGGTGGTGCAGAATTTTTTAAAAAACGACAGGGGCGTGCAAGAGATGCTGTCGGTGGCCAGAAAAATTGCGGGACACTTTCGGCGTACAGGCACCACGTACAGAAGACTGGAGCACCACCAAAAACTACTGAACCTGCCCTGCCATCATCTGAAGCAAGAAGTGGTAACGAGGTGGAATTCAACCCTCTATATGCTTCAGAGGTTGGAGGAGCAGCAAAAGGCCATTCAAGCCTATACAATTGAGCACGATATAGTAGGTGGAATGCACCTGTCTCAAGTGCAGTGGAGAATGATTTCAACGTTGTGCAAGGTTCTGATGCCCTTTGAACTTGCCACACGTGAAGTCAGTTCAGACACTGCCAGCCTGAGTCAGGTCATTCCCCTCATCAGGCTTTTGCAGAAGAAGCTGGAGGCATTGAAGAAGGAGCTAAAAGGGAGCGATTCCGCTAGGCATGTGGGACTTGTGGATGCAGCCCTTAATTCGCTTAACAAGGATTCACGGGTGGTCAATCTGTTGAAATCAGAGCACTACATTTTGGCCACCGTGCTCGATCCTAGATTTAAAGCCTACCTTGGATCTCTCTTTCCGGCAGACACAGGTCTGCTGGGGTTGAAAGACCTGCTGGTGACAAAATTGTCAAGTCAAGCGGAACGCGACCTGTCAACATCTCCTCCTTCACATTCTCCCGCAACTGGGGGTGCGAGGAAAAGGCTCAGAATTCCGAGCCCACCCGCTGGCGGTGATGCAGGGCAGTCTGGAGCGACTGCTGATGCTGACATCTGGTCCGGACTGAAGGACCTGACAACGATTACGGACATGTCGTCTACTGTCACTGCATATGATTCTCTCAACATTGATAGAATGGTGGAGGATTATATGAGTGACCGCATCCAAGTAGGCACGTCACACAGTCCGTACTTATACTGGCAGGAAAAAGAGGCAATTTGGAGGCCCTTGCACAAACTGGCTTTATTCTACCTAAGTTGCCCTCCCACAAGTGTGTACTCCGAAAGAGTGTTTAGTGCCGCCGCTCACCTTGTCAGCAATCGGCGTACGAGGTTACATCCAGAAAATGTGGAGAAGATGATGTTCATTAAAATGAATTATAATCAATTCCTCCGCGGAGACATTGACCAGCAGCAATTGCCTCCACAAAGTACACAGGGAGCTGAGATGGTGGATTCCAGTGGGGACGAATTGATAATCTGTGAGGAGGGGGATGTACACGGTGATATATCGGAGGGTGAAGATGAGGTGGACATCTTGCCTCTGTAGAGCCAGTTTGTGCAAGGAGAGATTAATTGCTTCTTTTTTGGGGGGGGTCCAAACCAACCCGTCATATCAGTCACAGTCGTGTGGCAGACCCTGTCACTGAAATGATGGGTTGGTTAAAGTGTGCATGTCCTGTTTTGTTTATACAACATAAGGGTGGGTGGGAGGGCCCAAGGACAATTCCATCTTGCACCTCTTTTTTCTTTTCTTTTTCTTTGCATCATGTGCTGATTGGGGAGGGTTTTTTGGAAGGGACATCCTGCGTGACACTGCAGTGCCACTCCTAGATGGGCCCGGTGTTTGTGTCGGCCACTAGGGTCGCTAATCTTACTCACACAGTCAGCTACCTCATTGCGCCTCTTTTTTTCTTTGCGTCATGTGCTGTTTGGGGAGGGTTTTTTGGAAGGGACATCCTGCGTGACACTGCAGTGCCACTCCTAGATGGGCCCGGTGTTTGTGTCGGCCACTAGGGTCGCTAATCTTACTCACACAGCTACCTCATTGCGCCTCTTTTTTTCTTTGCGTCATGTGCTGTTTGGGGAGGGTTTTTTGGAAGGGACATCCTGCGTGACACTGCAGTGCCACTCCTAGATGGGCCCGGTGTTTGTGTCAGCCACTAGGGTCGCTTATCTTACTCACACAGCGACCTCGGTGCAAATTTTAGGACTAAAAATAATATTGTGAGGTGTGAGGTATTCAGAATAGACTGAAAATGAGTGTAAATTATGGTTTTTGAGGTTAATAATACTTTGGGATCAAAATGACCCCCAAATTCTATGATTTAAGCTGTTTTTTAGTGTTTTTTGAAAAAAACACCCGAATCCAAAACACACCCGAATCCGACAAAAAAAATTCGGTGAGGTTTTGCCAAAACGCGTTCGAACCCAAAACACGGCCGCGGAACCGAACCCAAAACCAAAACACAAAACCCGAAAAATTTCAAGCGCTCATCTCTAATCTAGGTTGTAGATAGAGATGTGTGGCGGGCACTTTTCGTGTTTTGTGTTTTGGCTTTAAAGGCCCATACACACTTGTCGATAAAATGAGCGACGTCGCTCATTTCCCCCCTCCCTGAGCGACGTCGCTCATTTTATCGGCAAGTGTGTATGCCGCCAGCGACAACCGATGCACGGTCCCACGGGTCGGCAACGATCGTCACTGTTGGTAGGGCATGCATGCAGGATCTGGACTGTCGTCCACGACCTGCATGCAGTGCTGGCTGAGGCGTTACGTCACTGAGCGATATGAGCGGTCATATCGCTCAATGTATACAGTCGGCCGCCGACCGGCCGGCCCGGGAGGAGGAAACATTAGACAACGTCGCTCACAGAGCGACATCGTCTAATGTGTATGGACCTTAATTTTGGCTTGGTTTTGCCAAAACTACCCTTTCGTGTTTTGGTTTTGGATCTGAATGATTTTTTTTTAAACTTAAAAACAGCTAAAATCACATAATTTGGGGGTCATTTTGATCCTACGGTATTATTAACCTCAATAACATTCATTTCCACCCATTTCCAGTCTATTCTGAACACCTCACACTATTGTTTTTAGGCCAAAAGGTTGAACCGAGGTGGCTGTATGACAAAGTTAAGCGGCACAAACACCTGGCCCATCTAGGAGTTTCACTGCAGTGACAGACAGGATGGCAGGTTTAAAAAATAGGCCCCAAACAGCAAATGATGCAAAGATAAAGAGGTGCACCGAGGTTGCTGTATGACTAAGCTAAGCGACACAACCACCTGGCCCATCTAGTAGTGGCATGCAGTGGCTGAATGTCGAAAGTGGCCTGCAATTTTTCAGTCCACTGACAGCCTCTCCAGCACTCCCCTGTCATTTTTCAGAAATTCTGCAATTGGTGGATTTATACGGCAGAACCCCTGGACTAATACAGCAGTACCCCTGGACTTATACGGCAGCGTCAGACAGGATGGCACTTTAAAAAACCATGCCCCAAACAGCACATGATGCAAAGATGAAAAAGAGGTGCACCAAGGTTGCTGTATGACTAAGCTAAGCGACACAAGTGTGCGGTACAAACACCTGGCCCATCTAGGAGTGGCACTGCAGTGTCATACAGGAGGGTGGATATAAAAAAAAAGGTCCCAAACAGCACATCATGCAAAGATGAAAAACAGGTACAATGAGGTCGCTGTATGACTAAGCTAAGCGACACAAACAATTGGCCCATCTAGGAGTGGCACTGCAGTGTCAGACAGGAGGGCAGATATAAAAAAAAAGGCCCCAAACAGCACATCATGCAAAGATGTAAAAGAGGTGCAATGAGGTATCTGTATGACTAAGCTAAGCAACACAAACAATTGGCCCATCTAGGAGTGGCATAGCAGTGTCAGACAGGAGGGCACTTAAAAAAAATAGTACCCAAACAGCACATCATGCCAAGAAGTAAAAGAGGGCAATGAGGTAGCTGTATGACTAAACTAAGCGACTCAAGTGTGCGGCACAAACACCTGGCCCATTTAGGGTTGGCACTGCAGTCCCACTGCACTAATGGTGGATACCGGATGCACATCTAACACCAGCATAGTTGTTATGGCCTCAGTAATCCGCTTTGCAACAGGATATATATATATATATATATATATATATATATATACGGCAGTATCACTGGACTGGATTGATACGCCAGTAACACTGTAATTATATGGCAGGATCACTGGATTTATACGGCAGGATCACTGGATTTATACGGCAAGATCACTGTAATTATATGCCAGTACGACTGTAATTATATGGCAGGATCACTGTAATTATTCGGCAGGATTACTGGAATTATGCGGCAGGATCACTGGAATTATACGGAAGGATCACTGGAATTATACAGCAGGATGGCAGGATTACTGTAACTATACGGCAGGATTACTGGAATTATATGGCAGGATCACTAATTATACAGCAGGATTACTGTAATTATATGACAGGATGGCAGGATTACTGGAATTATACGGCAGGATTACTGGAATTATACGGCAGGATCACTGGAATTATATGGCAGGATCACTGTAATTATACGGCAGGATTACTGTAATTATACGGCAGGATGGCAGGATTACTGTAATTTTACGGCAGCATTACTGGAATTATACGGCAGGATTACTGGAATTATACGGCAGGATCACTGTAATTATAGGTCAGGATTACTGGAATTATACGGCAGGATCACTGGAATTATATGGCAGGATTATTGGAATTATACGGCAGGATCACCGTAATTATGCGGCAGGATTACTGGAATTATACAGCTTGCTTACTGGAATTATACGGCAGGATTACTGGAATTATATTGCAGGATTACTGGAATTATACGGCAGGATCACTGTAATTATACAGCAGGATCACTGGAATTATACGGCAGTACCACTGGACATATACGGCAGTACTGCTGGACATATACGGCAGAATCACTGGCCATATACGGCAGTACCACTGGACACATGCGGCAGTACCACTGGACATATACGGCAGCACAGTGACACCACCACTGGACTGATGCAGGACAACACAGCACCACTGCAATGGGCTGGATTAATACAGCAGCACTGGACATATGGCAGCAGAGGACATCACTGTGACTGGTCACTGGACTGACTGATGCACAGGACACTACCACTGGTCTAATGCAGGACAACACAGCAACACTGTAAGGGACTTATTACATACCCTCCAACATTTTACACACAAAAACCGGTACAAAATTGAGAAGGGGGCGTGGCCACTGGTAAAGGGGGCGTGTCCACGCCCCTTTTCCTATACTTTCAATGGAAGTTTGGAGAGCCAAAAATAGGTACAGACCATAAAAAAAAGGTACTGTACCTATTAAAAAGGTACAGTTGGAGGGTATGTTATTATACAGCAGCACTGGACGTATGGCAGCAGAGGACACCACTGTGGCTGGACTGATGCAGCACAATACACCACCACTGAACTGATGCAGCACAACACAGCACCCTATACAGCAGCACTGGATATATGGCAGCAGAGGACACAACCACTGTGACTAGACAGATGCAGCACAAGACACGGACACTGAAAGAGCGGAATCACGTCTTCTTTTTACACTCTCCAATGCCGGAGTTAAAATGGTGGTGACACGCGGGTCCTCCTTATAATGGAATCCAAACCCCGCGAGAATCCGACAGCGGGATGATGACGTTCTGCCTCGTTCTGGTTTCTGAGTAAGGAGG
The DNA here is from genome assembly GCF_028390025.1 of Pseudophryne corroboree. Lineage (NCBI taxonomy): Eukaryota > Metazoa > Chordata > Amphibia > Anura > Myobatrachidae > Pseudophryne > Pseudophryne corroboree. Next base: position 783,090,738 of record NC_086447.1, read on the forward strand.
GAAAACCCAAGCCTGACTCGGATTTGGGCTCATGACGTGAAGCCCAGTAGGGTTCCGTTCTCTGAGAACCGAACCTGCTCATCTCTATTTGTAGACAGGTGTTCCTAATACCAGTATACAAACATATGACAAGACGAGCAGGACATACAGTAGAGCAATAAATATAAATATGAGCTGTCCAACTCAGACCTTTGATATTAAATTGCTCCCATAATGAAGGTGTTAATGTCCCATTTGTCACTTATGTACACTGGGAATGGTAACCCTGTAGCATGTACAGCACAGTACACACATGGCAGGATGGACTGGGAAAACACTAGAGATGAGCGGGTTCGGTTTCTCTGAATCCGAACCCGCCAGAACTTCATGTTTTTTTTCACGGGTCCGAGCGACTCGGATCTTCCCGCCTTGCTCGGTTAACCCGAGCGCGCCCGAACGTCATCATGACGCTGTCGGATTCTCGCGAGGCTCGGATTCTATCGCGAGACTCGGATTCTATATAAGGAGCCGCGCGTCGCCGCCATTTTCACACGTGCATTGAGATTGATAGGGAGAGGACGTGGCTGGCGTCCTCTCCATTTAGATTATAAGAGACTGAGAGAGATTTACTGGAGCTGACTAGGAGGAGTACTGTTACTGTAGAAGTGTAGAGACTGAGTGGAGAGAGTTTACTAGTGAGGACAGTGCAGTTTACTTTATAATCCGTTCTCTGCCTGAAAAAAGCGATACACAGCACACAGTGACTCAGTCACATACCATATCTGTGTGCACTGCTCAGGCTCAGGCCAGTGTGCTGCATCATCTATTATCTATATATAATATTATATATATCTGTCTGACTGCTCAGCTCACACAGCTTATAATTGTGGGGGAGACTGGGGAGCACTACTGCAGTGCCAGTTATAGGTTATAGCAGGAGCCAGGAGTACATAATATATTATATAGTGAGTGACCACCAGACACACAGTGCAGTTTATTTAATATATCCGTTCTCTGCCTGAAAAAAGCGATACACACAGTGACTCAGTCAGTCACATACCATATCTGTGTGCACTGCTCAGGCTCAGGCCAGTGTGCTGCATCATCTATATATATTATATATCTGTCTGACTGCTCAGCTCACACAGCTTATAATTGTGGGGGAGACTGGGGAGCACTACTGCAGTGCCAGTTATAGGTTATAGCAGGAGCCAGGAGTACATAATATTATATTAAAATTAAACAGTGCACACTTTTGCTGCAGGAGTGCCACTGCCAGTGTGACTAGTGACCAGTGACCTGACCACCAGTATATATAATATTAGTAGTATACTATCTCTTTATCAACCAGTCTATATTAGCAGCAGACACAGTACAGTGCGGTAGTTCACGGCTGTGGCTACCTCTGTGTCGGCACTCGGCAGCCCGTCCATAATTGTATATACCACCTAACCGTGGTTTTTTTTTCTTTCTTTATACATACATACTAGTTACGAGTATACTATCTCTTTATCAACCAGTCTATATATTAGCAGCAGACACAGTACAGTGCGGTAGTTCACGGCTGTGGCTACCTCTGTGTCGGCACTCGGCAGCCCGTCCATAATTGTATATACCACGTAACCGTGGTTTTTTTTTCTTTCTTTATACATACATACTAGTTACGAGTATACTATCTCTTTATCAACCAGTCTATATATTAGCAGCAGACACAGTACAGTGCGGTAGTTCACGGCTGTGGCTACCTCTGTGTCGGCACTCGGCAGCCCGTCCATAATTGTATATACCACCTAACCGTGGTTTTTTTTTCTTTCTTTATACATACATACTAGTTACGAGTATACTATCTCTTTATCAACCAGTCTATATATTAGCAGCAGACACAGTACAGTGCGGTAGTTCACGGCTGTGGCTACCTCTGTGTCGGCACTCGGCAGCCCGTCCATAATTGTATATACCACCTAACCGTGGTTTTTTTTTCTTTCTTTATACATACATACTAGTTACGAGTATACTATCTCTTTATTAACCAGTCTATATATTAGCAGCAGACACAGTACAGTGCGGTAGTTCACGGCTGTGGCTACCTCTGTGTCGGCACTCGGCAGCCCGTCCATAATTGTATACTAGTATCCAATCCATCCATCTCCATTGTTTACCTGAGGTGCCTTTTAGTTGTGCCTATTAAAATATGGAGAACAAAAATGTTGAGGTTCCAAAATTAGGGAAAGATCAAGATCCACTTCCACCTCGTGCTGAAGCTGCTGCCACTAGTCATGGCCGAGACGATGAAATGCCAGCAACGTCGTCTGCCAAGGCCGATGCCCAATGTCATAGTACAGAGCATGTCAAATCCAAAACACCAAATATCAGTAAAAAGCCTCTTTTTTTCTTTGCGTCATGTGCTGTTTGGGGAGGGTTTTTTGGAAGGGCCATCCTGCGTGACACTGCAGTGCCACTCCTAGATGGGCCCGGTGTTTGTGTCGGCCACTAGGGTCGCTAATCTTACTCACACAGCTACCTCATTGCGCCTCTTTTTTTCTTTGCGTCATGTGCTGTTTGGGGAGGGTTTTTTGGAAGGGACATCCTGCGTGACACTGCAGTGCCACTCCTAGATGGGCCCGGTGTTTGTGTCGGCCACTAGGGTCGCTTATCTTACTCACACAGCGACCTCGGTGCAAATTTTAGGACTAAAAATAATATTGTGAGGTGTGAGGTATTCAGAATAGACTGAAAATGAGTGTAAATTATGGTTTTTGAGGTTAATAATACTTTGGGATCAAAATGACCCCCAAATTCTATGATTTAAGCTGTTTTTTTGTGTTTTTTGAAAAAAACACCCGAATCCAAAACACACCCGAATCCGACAAAAAAAATTCGGTGAGGTTTTGCCAAAACGCGTTCGAACCCAAAACACGGCCGCGGAACCGAACCCAAAACCAAAACACAAAACCCGAAAAATTTCAGGCGCTCATCTCTAGAAAACACACTACATACAGTACACACATGGCAGGGGGAACTGGGAGCACACACTACATACAGTGCACACATGGCAGCAGGGAGAACACACTACATTCAGTACACACACTCCTAGATGGACCAGGTGTTTGTGCCGCCCTCTTGTGTCGCTTAACTTAGTCATCCAGCTACCTTGGTGCAACATTTTGGCCTAAAAACAATATTGTGAGGTTTTCAGAATAGACTGGAAATGAGTGGAAATGAATGTCATTGAGGTTATTAATATCGTAGGATCAAAATTACTCCCAATTCTGTAATTTTAGCTGTTTTTATGTTTGTTTTTCCAAAAAACATCCAGATTTCCACCATGGATCTAACTGTGTGGAGTTTGTATTTCTCTGACGTCCTAGTGGATGCTGGGAACTCCGTAAGGACCATGGGGAATAGACGGGCTCCGCAGGAGACTGGGCACTCTAAAAGAAAGATTAGGTACTATCTGGTGTGCACTGGCTCCTCCCTCTATGCCCCTCCTCCAGACCTCAGTTAGAATCTGTGCCCGGCCAGAGCTGGATGCACCTAGTGGGCTCTCCTGAGCTTGCTAGAAAGAAAGTATTTGTTAGGTTTTTTATTTTCAGTGAGATCTGCTGGCAACAGACTCACTGCTACGTGGGACTGAGGGGAGAGAAGCAAACCTACCTGCGTGCAGCTAGCTTGTGCTTCTTAGGCTACTGGACACCATTAGCTCCAGAGGTTTCGAACACAGGGCCTGACCTCGATCGTCCGTTCCCGGAGCCGCGCCGCCGTCCCCCTTGCAGAGCCAGAAGACAGAAGAAGGAGATAAAATCGGCGGCAGAAGACTCCGGTCTTCATTAAGGTAGCGCACAGCACTGCAGCTGTGCGCCATTGCTCCCACTGCACACCACACACTCCGGTCACTGTAGGGTGCGGGGCGCTGGGGGGGGGCGCCCTGGGCAGCAATAAGTATACCTTTTGGCAATATATACACATAATACAGTCTGGAAAACTGTATATGTATAAAACCCCTGCCATTTTTAGTAAGAAACAGGACAGAAGCCCGCCACTGAGGGGGCCGGGCCTTCTTCCTCAGCACACCAGCGCCATTTTCTCTTCACAGCTCCGCTGGAAGGAAGCTCCCCAGGCTCTCCCCGGCAGTATCCTGGTACACAAAGGGTGAAAAGAGAGGGGGGGGGGGGGGGCACATAAATTTAGGCGCAAAAATTTGTATATACAGCAGCTACTGGGTAAACACTGAGTTGTAGTGTAATCCCTGGGTTATATAGCGCTGGGGTGTGTGCTGGCATACTCTCTCTCTGTCTCTCCAAAGGGCCTTGTGGGGGAACTGTCCTCAAATAGAGCATCCCCTGTGTGTGTGGTGTGTCGGTACGCGTGTGTCGACATGTCTGAGGTAAAAGGCTCCTCTAAGGAGGTGATAGAGCGGATATGTGTGTGAGAGGGTGTCTCCGTCGACAACGCCGACACCTGTTTGGATATGTGTAAGTGCTAAGGTGAATTTATTGCACAAAAGGTTAGTGAACAGACAGGAAATCTACCCATGTCCGTCCCTATGTCACAGAGACCATCAGAGTCTCTCAATGCTCACTATCCATAATAACAAACACTGGTATCGACATGGAGTTTAACTCCACTGTCGACTATGATAATGCAAAGTTACAGCCAAGGTGGCTATAAGGTATTCAATATATGATTATTGAAATAATAGATGATTTGCATATCACTGATGACTCATCTGTCCCTGACACGAGAGTACACATGTTTAAGGGGAAGAATGCTGAGGTAAATTTTTCCCTCCTCTCATGAGGAAAAAGAGCGGGAATCTCCAGACAAGAGACGGCAGCTTCCCACAAGAGAATTCTCAGGCTGTATCCTTTCCCCACTAGGGCCAGGATATGTTGAGAATCTTCCCCTGGGGTGTCCTGTTTGCACAGATGGTAGCACTTGCTATTCTCAGGGATCCTGCAGATAGCGTGCACATTCTAGTATACTACCCAGACCGGCGATTGTGTCGGCATGGGTTTATAGCGCTGTGGCAGTGTGGACAGGTACCTTATCAGCAGAGATGAGACCCTAGTATGCAATATAAATATATTAAAGATGCTGTCTTAAGTGATAGATATATAGTTATAAAGCATGCCCAAAGAGACATGAGTATACTGGGTCCTAGAGTCAAAGCTATGTCGATCTCTGCTTGACGTGTCCTGTAGAATATGCATTGGACAGATGATGCCGACTTAAGAGGCATATGGAAGGCTGAGGATTGTGTGGAGAAGGGTTCTCGGGCCTGGTCTCCACAGCTATAGCTGGTAATTCTGCTAGTTTGCCTTATATTCCTGCACAGCCTAAGAAAGCACGACGTTATTAAATGCAGCCTTTCGTATAAAGAAACAAGAAAGTCTGAGGGGCGTCCTTTCTTGTCAGAGCCGGGCAGCTAGTTCCCAGGAACAGAAGTCCTCCCCGGCCCCTACAAAAATCCACCAATGTCGCTGGGGCTCCACAGGCGGAGCTAGGCCCGGTGGGGACACGCCTTCGTAAGTTCAGCCACAAGTGGGTTCACTCCCTGTTCGATCCCTGGACAATAGATATTGTGTCTCAGGGATACAAGCTGGACTGTGAGAAGATGCCCCCTCACCGACGGCCCTGTGGGCTTCCCCCCAAGAGAGGGAGCCAGTGTTATCTGCAATTCACAAATTGTATCTTTAACAGGTGGTGGTCAAGGGTCCCCTCCTTCAACAAGAGGGTGTTATTATTAGACCATGTTGTAATCCCGAAACCAGACGGTTCGGTCAGACCCATATTGAATTAAAAATCCCTGAACATATACCTGAGAAGGTTCAAGTTCAAGATGGAATCGCTAAGAGCCGTCATTGCAAGCCTAAAAAGGGGGAGACTTTATTGTGAATCGGGACATAAGGGATGCATACCTTCATGTCCCCATTTATCCACCTCATTAGGTGTACCTCAGAATTGCGGTACGGGATTGTCATTACCAGTTTCAGATGTTGCCGTTTGGTCTCTCCACGGCCCTGAGAATATACACCATGGTAATGGCAGAAATGATTGTGCTCCTGCGGAAGCAAGGTGTCACTATTATCACGTACTTGGACGATCTCCTCATAAAAGCGAGATCAAGAGAGCAGTTGCTGAACAGCGTATCACTTTCTCTGGAAGTGTAACGGCAACACGGCTGGATTCTATATATTCCAAAGTCGCAGTTGTTTCCTACAGCTCATCTGCCTCTCCTAGGCACGATCCTAGACACAGACCAGAAAAGGGTTATCTCCCGATAGAGAGAGCTCAGGAGCTCATGACACTGGTCAGGAATCTATTAAAACCAAAACAGGTGTCAGTGCATCACTGCACTCGAGTCCTGGGAAGGATGGTGGCATCATACGAGGCCATCCCCTTAGGCAGGTTCTATGCGAGGACCTTACAATGGGACTTACTGGACAAGTGGTCTGGATCACCTCTTCAGAGGCATCGGTTAATCACCCTATCCCCCAGGGCCAGGGTGTCTCTCCTGTGGTGGCTGCAGAGTGCTCACCTTCTCGAGGGCCGCAGATTCGGCATTCAGGACTGGATCCTGGTGACCACGGATGCAAGCCTCCGAGGGTGGGGGGCAGTTACACAGGGAAGAAATTTCCAAGGTCTGTGGTCAAGTCAACTGACTTGCCTTCACATCAGTATCTTGGAACTAAGGGCCATATACAACGCCCTAAGTCAAGCGGAGATCCTGCTTCGCGACCAACCGGTTCTGATCCAGTCAGACCACAGGGGTTCATGTAAACCGCCAAGGCGGCACAAGGAGCAGGGTGGCGAGGGTAGAAGCCACCAGAATTCTTCGCTGGGCGGAGAATCAAGTAAGCGCACTGTCAGCAGTGTTCGTTCCGGGAGTGGACATCTGGGAAGCAGACTTCCTCAGCAGGCACGACCTCCACCCGGGAAAGTGGGGACTTCATCAGGAAGTCTTCACGCAGTTTGCAAATTGATGGGAACTGCATAAGGTGGACTAGATGGCGTCCCACCTCAATAAAAAGCTAAAAAAGGTTTTACGCCGGGTCAAGGGACCCTCAGGTGATAGCTGTGGTCGCACTAGTAACACCGTGGGTGTTCCAGTCGGTCTCTGTATTCCCTCCTCTTCCTCTCATACCCAAGGGCTGAGAATTGTAATAAAAGGAGGAGTGAAAACAATATTATTTGCTCCGAATTGGCCAAGAAGGACTCGGTACCCGGAGCTGCAGGAAATGCTCTCAGAGGACTCAGGGCTTCTGCCTCTCAGACAGGACATGTTGCAACAGGGGCCCTGTCTGTTCCAAAATTTACCGCGGCTGCATTTGACGGCATGGCGGTTGAACGCCGGATCCTAGCGGAAAAGGGCATTCCGGATGCAGTTATTCCTACGCTGATAAAGGCTAGGAAAGACGTGACAGCAAGACTTTTTCACTGTATATGGCGAAAATAGGTTGCTTGGTGTGAGGCCGGGAAGGCCCAACAGAGGAATTCCAGCGGGGTCGATTCCTGCACTTCCTACAGTCAGGAGTGACTATGGGCCTAAAATTAGGATCCATAAAGGTCAAGAATTCGGCCCTATACATTTTCTCTAAAAATGAACTGGCTTCACTGCCTGAAGTTCAGACGTTGTTCCGGGGGTGCTGCATATTCAGCCTCCTTTTGTGCCACCGGTGGCACCTTGGGATCTTAACGTTGTGTTGGATTTCCTGAAATCCCACTGGTTTGAGCCACTTAAGACCATGGAGCTAAAATATCTCACGTGGAAAGTGGTCATGCTATTGGCCTTAGCTTCGGCTAGGCGTGTGTCAGTATTGGCGGTTTTGTCATGTAGAAACCCTTATCTGATCTTCCATATGGACAGGGCAGAATTGAGGACTCGTCCCCAATTTCTTCCTATGGTGGTATCATCGTTTCATTTGAACCAGCCTATTGTGGTGCCTGCGGCTACTAGGGACTTGGAGGACTCCAAGTTGCTGGACGTAGTCCGGGCTTTGAAAATTTATGTTTCCAGAAAGGCGGGAGTCAGAAAGACTGACTCGCTGTTTATTCTGTATGCAGCCAACAAGGTTGGTGCTCCTGCTTCGAAGCAGACTATTGTTCGCTGGATCTATAGCACGATTCAGCTGCTTCACTCTGCGGCTGGATTGTCGCATCCAAAATGGTGAAAGCCCATTCCACAAGGAAGGTGGGCTCTTCTTGGGCGGCTGCCCGAGGGGTCTCGGCTTTACAGCTTTGCCGAGCTGCTACTTGGTCGGGGTCAAACAAGTTTGCTAAGTTCTACAAGTTTGATACCCTGGCTGAGGAGGACCTTGAGTTGGCTCATGCGGTGCTGCAGAGTCATCCGCACTCTCCCACCCGTTTGGGAGCTTTGGTATAATCCCCATGGTCCTTACGGAGTTCCCAGCATCCACTAGGACGTCAGTGAAAATAAGAATTTACTCACCGGTAATTCTATTTCTCGTAGTCCGTAGTGGATGCTGGGCACCCGTCCCAAGTGCGGACTCTCTGCAATACATGTATATAGTTATTGCTTAACTAAAGGGTTATTGTTGTTATGAGCCATCTGTTACTGAGGCTCAGTTGTTGTTCATACTGTTAACTGGGTATGGTTATCACAAGTTGTACGGTGTGATTGGTGTGGCTGGTATGAGTCTTACCCTGGATTCCAAATCCTTTCCTTGTAATGTCAGCTCTTCCGGGCACAGTTTCCTTAACTGAGGTCTGGAGGAGGGGCATAGAGGGAGGAGCCAGTGCACACCAGATAGTACCTAATCTTTCTTTTAGAGTGCCCAGTCTCCTGCGGAGCCTGTCTATACCCCATGGTCCTTACGGAGTTCCCAGCATCCACTACGGACTACGAGAAATAGAATTACCGGTGAGTAAATTCTTATTATTCTCCCCCTGCTTGCGTGGGTTTCCTTCGGGTACTCTGGTTTCCTCCCACAATCCAAAAATATACAGGTACTGTAGGTTAATTGGCTCTCAACAAAATTAACCCTAACATGAATGTGTGTGCTTGTACATGTGGTAGGGAATATAGATTGTTAACTCCTCTGGGTCAGTGACTGATGAGAATGGGCAAATATTTTCTGTAAAGCACTGCGGAATATGTCTGCGCTATATAAATAACTGGTAACTGGTAATAATCCAAAATCAAAACCAAAGCCCGAAAGAGTGGTTTTGGCAAAACCAAACCAGATCCAAAACAAGAGCGGAGATCCAGATCCAAAACACAAAACTCGAAAAGTATCCCCTGCACCTCTCTAGTTATGACCTGATGAAAATGCCAGAATAAAGGTATTGAAACGTTGTCTTCTATCATGCTGTACTGATTGTCATTGTACAACTCACCAGGAGTGCCGCACCTACGGATTCTCTCTCTCTATATATATACATTGACATGCCTGGTCAAATTACAAAAAAAATCACCTCTTCGGTCTGGAATTATTTGAACAGAAATGCGGACAACAGGTGTCAAGCTGTGTGTTGCCTTTGTCAAGCTGTAATAAGTAGGAGTAAATAAGAATTTACTCACCGGTAATTCTATTTCTCGTAGTCCGTAGTGGATGCTGGGAACTCCGTAAGGACCATGGGGAATAGACGGGCTCCGCAGGAGACTGGGCACTCTAAAAGAAAGATTAGGTACTATCTGGTGTGCACTGGCTCCTCCCTCTATGCCCCTCCTTCAGACCTCAGTTAAGGAAACTGTGCCCGGAAGAGCTGACATTACAAGGAAAGGATTTGGAATCCAGGGTAAGACTCATACCAGCCACACCAATCACACCGTACAACTTGTGATAACCATACCCAGTTAACAGTATGAACAACAACTGAGCCTCAGTAACAGATGGCACATCACAATAACCCTTTAGTTAAGCAATAACTATATACATGTATTGCAGAGAGTCCGCACTTGGGACGGGCGCCCAGCATCCACTACGGACTACGAGAAATAGAATTACCGGGGAGTAAATTCTTATTTTCTCTGACGTCCTAGTGGATGCTGGGAACTCCGTAAGGACCATGGGGATTATACCAAAGCTCCCAAACGGGCGGGAGAGTGTGGATGACTCTGCAGCACCGAATGAGCAAAGGCAAGGTCCTCCTCAGCCAGGGTATCAAACTTGTAGAACTTAGCAAATGTGTTTGAACCCGACCAAGTAGCAGCTCGGCAAAGCTGTAAAGCCGAGACCCCTCGGGCAGCCGCCCAAGAAGAGCCCACCTTCCTTGTGGAATGGGCTTTTACTGATTTAGGATGCGGTAACCCTGCCGCAGAATGAGCTTGCTGAATCGTGTTACAGATCCAGCGCACAATAGTTTGCTTTGAAGCCGGAGCACCCAGTTTGTTGGGTGCATACAGGATAAACAGCGAGTCAGTTTTCCTGACTCCAGCCATCCTGACTACATAGATTTTCAAAGCGCTGACTACATCAAGTAACCTGGAGTCCTCCAAGTCCCGAGTAGCCGCAGGCACCACAATAGGCTGGTTCAAATGAAACGCTGATACCACCTTAGGGAGAAATTGGAACGAGTCCTCAACTCTGCCCTGTCCATATGAAAGATCAGATATGGGCTTTTACATGACAAAGCCGCGAATTCTGACACATGCCTAGCTGAAGCTAAGGCCAACAGCATGACCACCTTCCATGTGAGATACTTTAGCTCCACGGTCTTAAGTGGCTCAAACCAGTGTGATTTCAGGAAATCCAACACAACGTTAAGATTCAAAGGTGCCACTGGAGGCACAAAAGGGGGCTGAATATGCAGCACTCCCTTAACAAACGTCTGAACTTCAGGCAGTGAAGCCAGTTCTTAAAAATAGATAGGGCCGAAATCTGGACCTTTATGGACCCCAATTTTAGGCCCATAGTCACCCCTGACTGTAGGAAGTGCAGAAATCGACCCAGCTGGAATTCCTCTGTTGGGGCCTTCCTGGCCTCACACCAAGCAACATATTTCCGCCATATGCGGTGATAATGCTTTGCTGTCACATCCTTCCTAGCTTTTATCAGCGTAGGAATCACTTCATCCGGAATGCCCTTTTCCGTTAGGATCCGGCGTTCAACCGCCATGCCGTCAAACGCAGCGGCGGTAAGTCTTGGAACAGACAGGGCCCCTGCTGTAACAGGACCTGTCTGAGAGGCAGAGGCCATGGGTCCTCTGAGATCATTTCTTGTAGTTCTGGGTACCAAGTTCTTCTTGGCCAATCCGGAACGATGAGTATAGTTCTTACTCCTCTCTTTCTTACTATCCTCAGTACCTTGGGTATGAGAGGAAGAGGAGGGAACACATAAACCGACTGGTACACCCACGGTGTCACTAGTGCATCCACAGCTATCGCCTGAGGGTCCCGTGACCTGGCGCAATATTTTTTTAGCTTTTTGTTGAAGCGGGACGCCATCATGTCCTTCTGTGGCAGTTCCCAACGATTTACAATCTGTGTGAAGACTTCTTGATGAAGTCCCCACTCTCCCGGGTGGAGGTCGTGCCTGCTGAGGAAGTCTGCTTCCCAGTTGTCCACTCCCGGAATGAACACTGCTGACAGTGCTAGCACGTGATTCTCCGCCCATCGAAGAATCCTTGTGGCTTCTGCCATTGCCATCCTGCTTCTTGTGCTGCCCTGGCCGTTTACATGGGCGACCGCCGTGATGTTGTCTGACTGAATCAGTACTGATTGGTTTTGAAGCAGGGGCTCTGCTTGACTCAGGGCGTTGTAGATGGCCCTTAGTTCCAATATATTTATGTGTAGAGAAGCCTCCAGACTTGACCACTGTCCTTGGAAGTTTCTTCCCTGAGTGACTGCCCCCCATCCTCGGAGGCTTGCATCCGTGGTCACCAGGACCCAGTCCTGTATGCCGAACCTGCGTCCCTCGAGAAGATGAGCACTCTGCAGCCACCACAGCAGAGACACCCTGGCCCTTGGGGACAGGGTGATCAACCGATGCATCTGAAGATGCGATCCGGACCATTTGTCCAACAGATCCCACTGAAAGATCCTTGCATGGAACCTGCCGAAGGGAATTGGTTCGTAAGAAGCCACCATCTTTCCCAGGACTCGCGTGCAGTGATGCACCGACACCTGTTTTGGTTTCAGGAGGTCCCTGACCAGAGATGACAATTCCTGGGCCTTCTCCTCCGGGAGAAACACCTTCTTCTGTTCTGTGTCCAGAATCATTCCCAGGAAAAGCAGACGCGTCGTAGGAATCAGCTGCGACTTTGGGATATTCAGAATCCAGCCGTGCTGTTGCAACACTTCCTGAGAGAGTGCTATGCTGACCAACAACTGCTCTTTGGACCTCGCCTTTATGAGGAGATCGTCCAAGTACGGGATAATTATAACTCCCTTTCTTCGAAGGAGTATCATCATTTCGGCCATTACCTTGGTAAATATTCTCGGAGCCGTGGAGAGACCAAACGGCAATGTCTGGAATTGGTAATGACAGTTCTGTACCATAAACCTGAGGTACTCCTGGTGAGGTGGATAAATGGGGACATGCAAGTAAGCATCCTTGATGTCCAGCGACACCATAAAATCCCCCTCTTCCAGGCTTGCAATAACCGCCCTGAGCGATTCCATTTTGAACTTGAACTTCTTTATATAAGTGTTCAAGGATTTTAAATTCAGGATGGGTCTCACCGAACCGTCCGGTTTCGGTACCACAAACATTGTGGAATAGTAACCCCTGCCCTGTTGAAGGAGGGGGACCTTGATTATCACCTGCTGGAGGTACAGCTTGTGAATTGCCGCCAGTACTACCTCCCTTTCCCTGGGAGCAGCTGGCAAGGCTGATTTGAGGTAACGGCGAGGGGGAGTCGCCTCGAACTCCAGCTTGTATCCCTGAGATACAATTTGTACAGCCCAGAGATCCACTTGTGAGCGAACCCACTAGTTGCTGAAGTTTCGGAGACGCGCCCCCACCGCACCTGGCTCCGCCTGTGGAGCCCCAACGTCATGCGGTGGACTTAGTGGAAGCAGGGGAGGATTTTTGTTCCTGGGAACTGGCTGCCTGGTGCAGCTTCTTTCCTCTACCCTTGCCTCTGGCCAGAAAGGATGCTCCTCTGACCCGCTTGCCTTTCTGAGGCCGAAAGGACTGCATTTGATAATACGGTGCTTTCTTAGGCTGTGAGGGAACCTGAGGTAAAAAAGTCGACTTCCCAGCAGTTGCTGTGGATACGAGGTCCGAGAGACCGTCCCAAATAATTCCTCACCCTTATAAGGCAAAACCTCCATGTGTTTTTTAGAATCAGCATCACCTGTCCACTGCTGAGTCCATAATACTCTCCTGGCAGAAATGGACATTGCATTAATTCTAGATGCTAGCAGGCGAATGTCCCTCTGTGCATCCCGCATATATAAGACAACGTCTTTTATATGTTCGATGGTTAGCAAAATAGTATCCCTGTCGAGGGAATCAATGTTGTCTGACAGGGTATCAGTCCATGCTGCTGCAGCACTACACATCCAGGCTGAAGCAATAGCAGGTCTCAGTAGAGTACCAGAGTGTGTATACACACTTCAGGATAGCTTCCTGCTTTCTATCCGCAGGATCCTTTAGGGCGGCCGTATCCTGAAACGGCAGTGCCACCCTTTTAGATAAGCGTGTTAGCGCCTTGTCCACCCTAGGGGATGTTTCCCAACGTAACCTATACGTTGGCGGGAAAGGGTACGCCATTAGTAACCTCTTAGAAATTACTAGTTTCTTATCAGGGGAACTCCACGCTTCTTCACACAAATCATTTAATTCATCAGATGGGGGAAAAGTCACTGGCTGCTTTTTCTCCCCAAACATAATACCCCTTTTGGTGGTAACCGGGTTAATATCAGAAATGTGCAATACATCTTTCATTGCAGTAATCATGCATCGGATGGCTTTTGTAGACTGTACATTTGTCTCATCCTCATCTACACTGGAGTCAGACTCCGTGTCGACATCTGTGTCTACCATCAGAGCTAGCGGGCATTTATGAGCCCCTGACGGCTTCTGAGTCGCCTGGGCAGGCGCGGGATGAGACCCCGGCTGTCCCAAGGCTGCTGCGTCATCGAACCTTTTATGTAAGGAGTTGACACTGTCGGTTAAGACCTTCCACATATCCATCCAATCAGGTGTCGGCCCCGTCGGGGGCGACACCACATGTATCTGCCCCTGCTCTGCCTCCACGTAACCCTCCTCATCAAACATGTCGACACAGCCGTACCGAGACACCGCACACACACAGGGAATGCTCAGACTGAGGACAGGACCCCACAAAGTCCTTTGGGGAGACAGAGATAGAGTATGCCAGCACACACCACAGCGCTATATAACACAGGGATTTACACTGCTAATAAGTGATTTTCCCAATAGCTGCTTGTTTGTATCGATTTGCGCCTAAATTTATGTGCCCCCCCCTCTCTTTTTAACCCGTCTTGTACCTGGATACTGCAGGGGAGAGCCTGGGGAGCGTGCTTCCAGCGGAGATGTGAAGGGAAAATGGCGCTGGTGTGCTGAGGAAGAAGGCCCCGCCCCCTCAGCGGCGGGCTTCTGTCCCGCGTTTTCTGTAACTTAATGGCGGGGGTTTTTACACATATACAGTTAACTGACTGTATTATGTGTATTTTTTGCCAAAAGGTAATATAATTGCTGCCCAGGGCGCCCCCCCCCCCAGCGCCCTGCACCCTACAGTGACCGGAGTGTGTGGTGTGCTGTGGGAGCAATGGCGCACAGCTGCAGTGCTTTGCGCTACCTTAATGAAGACCGGAGTCTTCTGCCGCCGATTTCATCGTTCTTCTTCTGTCTTCTGGCTCTGCAAGGGGGACGGCGGCGCGGCTCCGGGAACCCTCTGGAGCTAATGGTGTCCAGTAGCCTAAGAAGCACAAGCTAGCTGCAAGCAGGTAGGTTTGCTTCTCTCCCCTCAGTCCCACGTAACAGTGAGTCTGTTGCCAGCAGATCTCACTGAAAATAAAAAACCTAACAAATACTTTCTTTTCTAGCAAGCTCAGGAGAGCCCACTAGGTGCATCCAGCTCTGGCCGGGCACAGATTCTAACTGAGGTTGGGGTAGGGGCATAGAGGGAGGAGCCAGTGCACACCAGATAGTACCTAATCTTTCTGTTAGAGTGCCCAGTCTCCTGCGGAGCCCGTCTATTCCCCATGGTCCTTACGGAGTTCCCAGCATCCACTAGGACGTAAGAGAAAGGACGTTAACCACCTAGGAACATCCTCCCTTATACGTCACCTGGAGCACATTCATCAGAAGTCATTGACAAAAACCTTGGGTGACAGAGGAAGCAGTCCACTGACAACTAAATCCCTTCCTCTTGTACCCAAGCTCCTGCAGACCACACCACCAACTTCCTCAGTGTCAATTTACTCCTTAGACAGGAACGCCAATAGTCCTGCAGGCCATGTCACTGGCAAGTCTGACGAGTCCTCTCCTGACTGGGATTCCTCCTATGGATCCTTGAGTGTAACGCCTACTGCTGCTGGTGCTGCTGTTGTTGCTGCTGGGAGTCGATCATCATCCCAGAGGGGAAGTCAGAAGACCACTTGTACTACTTCCAGTAAGCAATTGACTGTCCAACAGTCCTTTGCGAGGAAGATAAAATATCACAGCTGTCATCCTGTTGCAAAGCGGATAACTCAGGCCTTGGCAGCTGTGTTGGTGTTAGACGTGCGTCCTGTATCCGGCGTTAGTTCACAGGGACTTAGATAATTTCTTGCGGTAGTGTGTCCCCGGGAACCAAATACCATGTAGGTTCCACTTCTCTAGGTAGGCGATACCGAGAATGTACACAGACGTCAGAAAAAGACTCACCAGTGTCCTAAAAAATGCAGTTGTACCCAATGTCCACTTAACCACGGACATGTGGACAAGTGGAGCAGGGCAGACTCAGGACTATATGACTGTGACAGCCCACTGGGTAGATGTATTGCCTCCCGCAGCAACAACAGCAGCGGTGGCACCAGTAGCAGCATCTCGCAAACGCCAACTTGTTCCTAGGCAGGCTACGCTTTGTATCACCGCTTTCCATAAGAGGCACACAGCTGACAACCTCTTACGGAAACTGAGGAACATCATCGCAGAATGGCTTACCCCAATTGGACTCTCCTTGGAATTTGTGACATCGGACAACTCCACCAATATTGTGCGTGCATTACATGTGGGCAAATTCCAGCACGTCCCATGTTTTGTACATACATTGAATTTGGTGGTGCAGAATTTTTTTAAAAACGACAGGGGCGTGCAAGAGATGCTGTCAGTGGCCCGAAGAATTGCGGGCCACTTTCCTCATTCAGCCACTGCGTGCCGAAAACTGGAGCACCAGCAATCACTCCTGAACCTGCCCCGCCATCATCTGAAGCAAGAGGTGGTAACGAGGTGGAATTCAACCCTCTATATGCTTCAGAGGATGGAGGAGCAGCAAAAGGCCATTCAAGCCTATACATCTGCCTACGGTATAGGCAAAGGAGGAGGAATGCACCTGACTCAAGCGCAGTGGAGAATGATTTCAATGTTGTGCAAGGTTCTCAAACCCTTTGAACTTGCCACACGTGAAGTCAGTTCAGACACTGCCAGCCTGAGTCAGGTCATTCCCCTCATCAGGCTTTTGCAGAAGCAGCTGGAGAGATTGAAGGAGGAGCTAAAACAGAGCGCTTCCGCTAGGCATGTGGTACTTGTGGATGGAGCCCTTAATTCGCTTAACCAGGATTCACAGGTGGTCAATCTGTTGAAATCAGAGCACTACATTTTGGCCACCGTGCTCGATCCTAGGTTTAAAGCCTATGTTGTATCTCTCTTTCCGGCAGACACAAGTCTGCAGAGGTTCAAAGACCTGCTGGTGAGAAACTTGTCAACTCAAGCGGAACGTGACCCGTCAACAGCTCCTCCTTCACATTCTCCCGCAACTGGGGCTGCGAGGAAAAGGCTAAGAATTCCGAGCCCACCCGCTGGCGGTGATGCAGGGCAGTCTGGAGCGAAAACTGACATCTGGTCCGGACTGAAGGACCTGCCAACGATTACTGACATGTCGTCTACTGTCACTGCGTATGATTTTGGCACCATTGAAAGAATGGTGGAGGATTATATGAGTGACAGCATCCAAGTAGGCATGTCAGACAGTCCGTACGTATACTGGCAGGAAAAAGAGGCAATTTGGAGGCCCTTGCACAAACTGGCTTTATTTTACCTAAGTTGCCCCCCCTCCAGTGTGTACTCCGAAAGAGTGTTTAGTGCAGCCGGTCACCTTGTCAGCGATCGGCGTACGAGGTTACTTCCACAAAATGTGGAGAAGATGATGTTCATCAAAATTAATTATAATCAATTCCTCTGTGGAGACATTCACCATCAATTGCCTCCAGAAAGTACACAGGGACCTGAGATGGTGGATTCCAGTGGGGATGAATTAATATTCTGTGAGGAAGGGGATGTACACAGTGAAAGGGGTGAGGAATCGAAGGATGATGATGAGGTGGACATCTTGCCTCTGTAGAGCCAGTTTGTGGAAGGAGAGATTGGTTGCTTCTTTTTTTGGTGGGGGCCCAAACCAACCAGTCATTTCAGCCACAGTCGTGTGGCAGACCCTGTGGCTGAAATGGTGGGTTTGTTAAAGTGTGCATGTCCTGTTTATACAACATAAGGGTGGGTGGGAGGGTCCTGGGTGGGTGGGAGGGCCCAAGGACAATTCCATCTTGCACCTCTCTTTTTATTTATCTTTGCATCATGTGATGTTTGGGGCCAATTTTTTTAAGTGCCATCCTGTTTGACACTGCAGTGCCACTCCTAGATAGGCCAGGTGTTTGTGCCGCCCACTTGGGTCGCTTAGCTTAGTCATCCAGCGACCTTGGTGCAAATTTTAGGACTAAATATAATATTGTGAGGTGTGAGGTGTTCAGAATAGACTGGAAATGAGTGGAAATTATGGTTATTGGGGTTAATAATACTATATGATCAAAATTACCCCCAAATTCTATGATTTAAGCTGTTTTTGAGGGTTTTTTGAAAAAAAACACCCGAATCCGACAAAAAATTTTCAGGGAGGTTTTGCCAAAACGCGTCCGAATCCAAAACACAGCCGCGGAACCGAATCCAAAACCAATACACAAAACCCGAAAAATTTCCGGTGCACATCTCTAATTAATATATACACTCCGGCATTGGAGTGTAGCGAGAGGACATGTCTCCGCCCTCAGTGTCCTGCATCCGTTAAGTGGTGGTGTATTGTGCTGCATCAGTCCAGTCACAGTGGTGGTGTCCTCTGCTGCCATATGTCCAGTGCTGCTGTATAAGTCCATAGCAGTGGTGCTGTGTTGTGCTGCACCAGTTCAGTGGTGGTGTATTGTGCTGCATCAGTCCAGTCACAGTGGTGGTGGTGTCCTCTGCTGCCATATATCCAGTGCTGCTGTATAAGTCCAGTCCATTGCAGTGGTGCTGTGTTGTCCTGCATCAGTACAGTGGTAGTGTCTTGTGCTACATCAGTCCAGTCACAGTGGTGGTGTCCTCTGCTGCCATATCTCCAGTGCTGCTATATAAGTCCAGTCCATTGCAGTGGTGCTGTGTTGTCCTGCATCAGTCCAGTGGTGGCGTCCCTGTGCTGCTGTATATGTCAAGTGGTACTGACGTATATGTCCAGTAATACTGCCGTATATGTCCAGTGATACTGCTGTATATGTCCAGTGGTACTGCCATATAATTCCAGTGATACTGCCGTATATGTCCACCAGTACTACCATATAATTCCAGTGATACTGTCGTATATGTCCAGTGGTACTGCCGTATAAATCCAGTGATACTGCTGTGTAAATCCAGTCCAGTGATACTGCTGTGTAAATCCAGTCCAGTGGTACTGCCGTATAAGTCCAGTGGTACTGCCATATAATTACAGTGATACTGCCATATAATTACAGTGATACTGCCAAAAAAATCCGGTGTTACTGGCGTGTAAGTCCAGTGATACTGCTGTATAAATCCAGTCCAGTGCTACTGCCATATAAGTCCAGTGGTACTGCCGTATGCTATAATTCCACTGATACTGGCGTATAATTCCAGTGGTACTGGCATATAAATCCAGTGAAACTGCCATATAACTCTAGTCCAGTGGTACTGTCATATAACTCCAGTGATACTGTTATATAATTCCAGTGATACTGCCGTATAATTTCAGTGATACTGCTATATAATTCCAGTGATACTGCCGTATAATTCCAGTGGTACTGGTGTATAAAGATAAGAGTTAAGCTGTCAAAAGCACAGCAAAGAACTCTGCGTTCTAAGATGGTATCACAAATCCCCAAGGAGAGTCCAAGTGTGTCGGCGGTTGCAATACCTGACCTTCCCAACACTGGACGGGAAGAGGTGGCTCCTTCCACCATTTTCACGCCCTCTGCAAGTGCTGGAAGGAGCACCCACAGTCCAGTTTCTGATATTCAAACTGAAGATGTCACTGTTGAAGTACACCAGGATGAGGATATGGGTGTTGCTGGCGCTGAGTAGCAAGTTGACAATGAGGATTCTGATGGTGATGTGGTTTGTTTAAATCAGGCCCCAGGGGAGACAGTTGTTGTCCGTGGGATGAATAAGCCCATTGTGATGCCTGGGCAAAATACCAAAAATGCCACCTCTTCGGTGTGGAATTATTTATATACAAATCCAGACAACAGGTGTCAAGCCGTGTGTTGCCTCTGTCAATCCATAATAAGTAGGGGTAAGGACGGTAACCCGCTAGGAACATCCTCCCTTATACGTCACCTACCGCGCATTCATCAGAAGTCAGTGTCAAGTTGTGAAACTTTCGTTAAGAGAGTAAACAGTCCACTGACACCTAAATCCCTTCTTCCTCTTGTACCCAAGCTCCTGCAAGCCACACCACCAACTCCCTCAACGTCAACTTCCTCCTCAGTCAGGAACGTCAGTAGTCCTGCAGGCCATGTCACTGACAAGACTGAGTAGTCCTCTCCTAACTGGGATTCCTCTGGAGGATCCTTGAGTGGTATGCTTACTGCTGCTGTTTTATTGCTGCTGGAAGTTGATCATCATCCCAGAGGGGAAGTCGAGGAGCACTTGTATTACTTCAGCTAAGCAATTGACTGTCCAACAGTCCTTTGGGAGGAAGATGAAATATGACAGCAGTCATCTCGTTGCAAAGCGGATAACTGAGGCCTTGACAGCTATGTTGGTGTTTGATGTGTGTCCGGTATCCGCCATTAGTTCAGTGGGACTTAGAGAATTGATGGAGGTAGTGTTTCCCCGGTATCAAATCAAATCTAGGTTCCACTTCACTAGGCAGGCGATACCGAGAATGTACAGAGACGTCAGAAAAAGTGTCCTCAGTGTCCTAAAAAATGCAGTTGTACCCACTGTCCATTTAAATATGGACATCTGGACAAGTGAAACAGGGCAGACTAAGGACTATATGACTGTAAAAGCCCACTGGGTAGATGTATGGACTCCCTCAGCAACAACAGCAGTGGCACCAGTAGCAGCATCTCGCAAATGCCAACTCATTCCTAGGCAGGCTATGTATCAACACTTTCCGTAAGAGGCACAACGTTGACAACCTCTTACGGAAACTGAGGGACATCATCGCACAATGGCTTACCCCAATTAGACTCTCCTGGGTATTTGTGATATTGGATAACGCCACCAATATTGTGCTTGCATTACATCTGGGCAAATTCCATCATGTTCCATGTTTTGCACCAGCAAACAGAACCTGCCCTGCCATCACCCGAAGCAAGAGGTGGTAACAAGATGGAATTCAACACTCTATATGCTTCAGTGGATGGAAGAGCAGCAAAAGTCCATTCAAGCCTATACATCCACCTACGATATAGGCAAAGGAGGGGGAATGCACCCAACTCAAGCGCAGTGGAAAATGATTTCCATCTTGTGCAAGGTTCTCCAACCCTTCGAACTTGCCACACGTGAAGTCAGTTCAGACACTGCCAGCTTGAGTCAGGTCATGCCCCTCATCAGGCTTTTGCAGAAGCAGCTGGAGAAATTGAAGGAGGAGCTAAGATGGAGCGATTCCGCAAAGTATGTGGGACTTGTGGATGGAGCCCTTCATTCACTTTGCCAGGATTCAAGGGTGGTCAATCTGTTGAAATCAGAGCACTAAATTTTTTGCCACCGTGCTCGATCCTAGGTTTAAAGCCGAAGTTGTATCTCTCTTTCTGGCAGACACAAATCTGCAGAGGTTCAAAGACCTGCTGGTGAGAAAATTGTCAACAGCTCCTCCTTCATTTTCTCCCGCAACTGGGGCTGCGAGGAAAAAGATAAGATTTCCTAGCCCACCCGCTGGCGTTGATGCAGGGCAGTCAGGAGCGAAAGCTGACATCTGGTCCGGACTGAAGGACCTGCCAACGATTACTGACATGTCTACTGTCACTGCATATGATTCTGTCACCATTGAAAGAATGTGGAGGATTATATGAGTGACAGCATCCAAGTAGGCATGTCAGACAGTCCGTACGTATACTGGCAGGAAAAAGAGGCAATTTGGAGGCCCTTGCACAAACTGGCTTTATTTTACCTAAGTTGCCCCCCCTCCAGTGTGTAATCCGAAAGAGTGTTTAGTGCAGCCGGTCACCTTGTCAGCGATCGGCGTACGAGGTTACTTCCACAAAATGTGGAGAAGATGATGTTCATCAAATTATTATAAATTCCTCCGGGAAGACCTTTACCAGCAGTTGCCTCCAGAAAGTAAAGAGGGACCTGTGATGGTGGATTTCAGTGGGGACGAATTAATACTCTGTAAAGGAGGAGGATGTACACAGTGAAAGGGGTGAGGAATCACAGGATGAGGATGAGGTCAACATCTTGCCTCTGTAGAGCCAGTTTGTGCAAGGAGAGATTAATTGCTTCTTTTTTGGTGGGGGCCCAAACAAAACCAGTAATTTCAGCCACAGTCGTGTGGCAGACCCTGTCACTGAAATTATTGGTTTGTTAAAGTATGCATGTCCTGTATATACAACATAAGGGTTGGTGGGAGGTCCCAAGGACAATTTCCATCTTGCACCTCTTTTTCTTCTTTGCTTCTTGTGCTGTTTGGCGACTAGTTTTTTAAAGTGCCATCCTGTCTGACACTGCCATACAACTCCAGGGTACTGCTGAATAAGTCCAGGTGGTACTGCCATATAAGTCCAGTCCAGCAGTGCTGTCATGTGCTGCATCAGTCCAATGGTGGTGTCTTGTGCTGCCATTAGTCCAGTGGTGGTGTCCTGTGCTGTATATTATTTACTCCAAATAAAATGGTTATATACATTACTTATATTATCCAAATAATTTTTACAGGGTTTGCCCTGTGTGGTGTAGGGGTACACTCGCCTGTGTTGCATATTATTATAATAGCTCCAAATAAAATGGTTATTATTATCCAAATTAATTTTACAGGCTTCGCCGTGTGTGTGTGGTTAAGGGGTACACTCTCCTGTGCCACCAATATCAAGCGTGCATTACATCTGGTCAAATTCCAGCACGCCCCATGTTGTTTGTGCCACACACTTGTGTCGCTTAGCTTAGTCATACAGCTACATCATTGCACCTCTTTTTCTTCTTTGCATCATGTGCTGTTTGGGACCTAGTTTTTTTAAGTGCCATCCTGTCTGCAATTGCAGTGCCACTCCTAGATGGGCCAGGTGTTTGTACCGCACATTTGCATCGCTTAGCTTAGTCATACAGCTACCTTATTGCACCTCTTTTACTTCTTTGCATGATGTGCTGTTTGGGGCCTAGTTTTTTTAAGTGCCATCCTGTCTGCAATTGCAGTGCCACTGCTAGATGGGCCAGATGTTTGTGCTGCACACTTGCATTGCTTAGCTTAGTCATACAGCTACCTCATTGCACCTCTTTTACTTCTTTGCATGATGAGCTGTTTGGGGGCTATTTTTTAAATCTGCCATCCTGTCTGTCACTGCAGTGCCACTCCTAGATGGGCCAGGTGTTTGGGCTGCACACTCGTGTCACTTTAAAACAATGTTGTGAGGTGTTCAGAATAGACTGGAAATTAGTGGAAATGAATGGTAATGAGGTTAGTATTATCGTAGTATCAAAATTACCCCCAATTTCTGTGATTTTAGCTGTTTTTATGTTTTTTTCAAAAATCTTCCAGATCCAAAACCAAAACACGAAAGGGTGGTTTTGGCAAAACCAATCCAGATCCAAAACACGAGCATGGAACCAGAACCAAAACACAAAACACAAAAAGTGCCCGCCGCACATCTCTATATATATGCAAGGGAACTGCTGGCACACATGGCAATAGTTGGTGCAGCCTGTTACACATATTTTTTATTTGTGGCCAGCTCGAACTGTAAACTTGAAAAAATTAGGTACTGCAACACAGTTTTTGTTTCCTGATCATCAGGGCTCCCCGTGAACCTTGGGGCCCAGTATGGGAGTCCCCTTTGACCCCCCTCCTGTCAACGGGTCTGAAGAGAGAGATGGGAGGGAGAAGGGCAAGGTAAAATGGGAGGGAGGGAGGGAGGGAGGGAGGGAGGGAGAGACAGAGAGAGAGGAGGAAAAGGGAGAAGGAAAAGGGGAAATGAAAAGTGAGTGCAAATAGCACAAGCGTTTGAAAACTTCAAGGCCATAGGATTGCATGGGCCATGCACAATTAGCAGATTAGCAAACAGTTATAGACGTATGAGGGATTGGATTTTAATTAGACTAATGGGACTGTTAGGGAGGAGCTAGCAGACCTTTTGATAGAGACAGGGGTTTCATCTGCCTCTCTCTCCAGAATTTTCTAGCAGAAGGTTGTGCTCCTGTGAGTGACCCCTTTTTATTTTACAATCCTCTTCTTGCTCTTATATATTTCATACACTCTTTCTCTCTATCCCTGACCTACTTATTCTCTCTTTATAAACTTCTGTCCTTTCTTCTTTTCAATTTCTCCCTTATTTGTGACATTGTAATGGTCGCTCGCCCACACAGACGGGCATTCCCCACTGCTCACTACCTGGTTTCTGTAGTGGGGGTGGTTTCAGCAGAGCCTCCTGCTCAACCACAGCGCTACCAGTCCCCCATCCCTCCTGTGTTGCCTGCTGCCGCGGTTGCTTCCCCTGGCGGTCTCGCGGCTACTCCCGCTGGGGGACCCAATACATGCTCGGGTGGCCTCCGGCAGGTCCCGGGCTCCCAACAGCGCATCTACTGCCTCTGCCGAGGTCCCCGCTACCGCACGTGGTGCATGGATCGGGCCTGCGGTGTGGCTGCGTGGGTGGAGAAAGGCGCATTTGCCCCCTGGAGGTGCTGATGTGTCAGCCTCCATGGGTATGGGTGCATCACTTACCGCACATGATCAGCCCACAAGGGGAAGGAAGCATCTGTCCCCTGCAGGGCATCATGTGCCAGCCTCCAGGGGATCAGTCCCCAATAATAATAATGCAGACGGGTCCTCACTTGGCCGTGGGGCACATTTGGGGGCAGCAGCATGTGCATCCATCTTGTCACGTGACGCTCGGGCTCGGCGTGTCAGAAGGCTGGTGCTGTTGTACTCAGCCAGGGGGTTACCACCGTTTCTAGCATGGCTCAGTTTCCTGCAGCAGACGCTCTAGCATCAGTGGCCACTCCGGGTTGGCCTGATTTAGGGACCCCCCCGTCGGGCTGTGTACCCCCCCTCACCCCGGTTGGTGCCAGCCTGCCTCAGGCAGTCACTGGGCATAGGACTGGATGCGCAGCTCAAGGTCCTGCACATCCGGATGGTGGTGCTAGGCTTTTGGCTGGAGGTGAACCTTCCGTTAGTGGCTCATGCTCCCTATTACACCAGCGGCAGGGACCGCGCCTGCGACCGGGGACACAGCAGCTGTTACCGCACTACATTGGAATTTTGACTCCCCTGTTGACTGCGCAGGCGTCTGGGAGTGGATTGACGGGGCGGTTCAGTGACTTGCGGTCTGCCCTGACCCCATTGTTCACTCAACTGACGTCGTTATGCGCCGCTCCTATTTCTTCTGCGGGACAGCACTCCCTGGTTGCCGCTTGGCACGGTGTGCAGGCGTCTGCAAATGACCAATTGACTGGCTCTTTGCTGGCACCTTCTGTTCCTTCATGTGTTTCAGATCCGGTGGACATGGTGGAGAGTGATTCCAGTGATTGCGAGCAGTCTTCTGCATCAACCTTCCCGAGACAGGACTCCCAAGCCTCTTCTTCAGGTGAGAATTATGTTGATTGCGCACTAGGACAGCGGGGTGAGGTGGTCAAGTCTGCGAGTGGCAAGGGGCATGAGGAGCTTTCAAAGGGTACACGTCACAGGCACAGGCATTCCCACAAGCGCGGTAAGCATTCGCGTTGCCATAGGCGTGGGAGCAGTAACAGCAGTCCAAAACAGGGCAGCCCCAGCGATGTCGTGCGTTGCCCGTACACCAAGGTTTGTGTGGTCTCCACCCATGGATACGGGATCGTATCAATAGCGAGAATTACGTGGATGTCTTTTCCTTGGCATCCAAGACCCACAAGGCTTTGGTGGCGGCCTAGAAGACGAGTGGGATAAGTAAGGACGCCAATAGGTCCTATGTTAACTGGCTCAAAGGGTTCTACACCATTTCAGCCTGTTATCCGGAGACACGCCCAGAAGAGGCTATGAACATTGGTGCGCTATCTGCACATGATTCATGGTCTGTTTCTTTCTAACAGGCCCCTCGCATGGCTTCGGCATGAAACAGTGTTCAGGCGCAAGCAGCACGGGCTGCACATCTTAGCCTTCGGAGTGAAGGACGTCGAATTGTGGCTTGTGGTTACAGAGAGCTCCCTCGAGCTTGAGCAAGCCTCTCCTGCACAGCCTGTTCGGCCGCATGATAGGGGTTCCTTTTGAGCCAACGCGGGATAAAGGACCAAAGGTCATTGTTTTGCCTTTAACAATGGCAATTGCATTGGCTTGGCTGCATGTAATGTTCTGTGTAAGTCTGCGAGGGTGTCCTCCGCTCCATCTTGTTTTCTTGTCTGCTTGTTTTCCTCGACTGGACTCCACCTGTAGCCTTTTTTGGCCACTCATCACCGTTTGAATGGTGAGGGTCCAGTCGGATTTTGCCCTGCTTTTCTCATGAGAACCCAGGGGGTGTTAATGGCTCGCACCCTCTGTGGCAGGTTTTGCAGGTTTTCACTTCGGGACAGGTTGTTCCCCTCCCTTCTCCTCCCCTGGCCATTCCTGTAGTGCGGTTAGGATTTTGGTGGCGCAGTAGTGTCTCCCACTCACTTATTCATTTTACGGATGCCCATTTATTGAGAACTTATGGTGTCCATTTGACGGATGACGGTATGGCTTGAGTTAGTTAGGGTTTAGTTAGTTGTGTTGTAGTATGGTGGTGTCACCGGCTCCTTCCGAGCCGGTGTGTGGCGGGAAAGAATGGTGGTTACAGTGGCTATTGTGCCGCTGTTTGGAAGTGCGCTCTTTGCCCAATACATTGTATACTCTGGCCCTCCTTACCAGGGGTCATTGGGCTTGGTTGTCTGGTCGGCCCTATTGCTGTGTATTGGGAGGAGAGTTGGAGACTCAGCCCTTATTGGCGTTGCCAATGAGATAAATAAAGTCATGTCGTGGACATGCGTAGCGGCAATAAGTCGTAATGTCACTGCTGATCCGGCCGTTCTTTCTTATTTGCCACCATACTTAGTTTAAGTATTATAATTAAAATAAATAACGGTTGACCAATTTTAATGGCATTTCAGTGGTCTGTGTCGTTATTTCTAGATAAGTTACGTAAGTTCACTTTTAGTTGTAAGGTTATTGTGCAATGATGTCATGCGGTCCGACATTGGCTGATAGAAAGTTTATGGGAGAGAGAGGGGAGGGAGAGAAAGATTGAGGGAAGGGAGAGAGAGAGGGTGGGAGAGAGAGAAGGAATAGGGGAAATGGGAGAATGGAGGGAGGGAGAGAAGGAGTAGAAGGAGAGAGAGGGCGAGCACATGACTAAAATAGAGCAGAATCCTAATCACCTTTGTGGGGCAGATTGACCTCTTTAGATCCGTGCCTCTTGCTGGGTTTTCCTCCTCCTCCTCCTCCTCCTCCTCCTCTTCTAACAGACAGCACACCACCTCCCTGTATAACTTCTCTTGTGCTGAGCAGCTGGTCTCCCGAGAGCTGCATCAGGCATCATTTTTTTTTTTTACTAGTCTGACTGGTCCCAGACATCAGCGGCTGATGGGACGTATCATTTTTAATAAGTTACTGCAGTGCATTTTACACAGCATGGGAGAGCCATGAGATTTGCACTGACTTTGCAGAGGCGTTGCTACTGTACTTGTTGGGTGAGCCGCTGCTTTACCAGTGAAAGTAGAAGCTGTCTGAAGGTGCCATCGGCTGGTCCAAGGCACTGAAAATGGGACTGGCCCTGGAGACATCTGGCACTCTGCCCCCTGCCCAGCCTGCCACTGGGTTGGAGGGTGACCCGGCAACATGGGCTTTCTTGCTCTTTGGCAATCACTGGAGTGTTTTCACCTTAACTGAACTTGGAAATAACATGTCTATTAAAATACTTTTTCATTTGTTGGTACTAATAAAATACTATACTTTCATAAAATATAATAATAAGCTTAGTTTTTAACTGAAGTCATATCTGCACATGCCACTAGGTTTGGGTTATATTCTCATAAGAAAATAAACATTTAGTTTAACCAATAAGTATTTTGTTACCCCAGGCTGTTACTCCAATTACTTTCTAATTTTGACTAGTTTATTGGATTAATACAAATATAATACAATAAAACATATCAATATCAATATGATTATGTATAATTTCATTTTATTAGTGAACATAATTCATTTACAATTTAACCTTTCAATATCTGTACACAAATTGTCAATGAGTCAATGATGGAAAAAGGAAATTATAATGTCTTACTCTGCCATACTAGTTACCTATTCAGATCATGCGAATCACCTGTTAAAATATAAATGGTAAGCTTGTTTTATTATTTGTGCCATTTTAATGCTTTACAGTAACTCGGAGGAATTCAAATGTTTGAAAAGTCGGTTGGGTGTCTGTTTTTTCCTGTCTATTAGATAGGAAAAAAACAGACACCCAACCAACTTTTCAAACAATTGAATTCCCTCACAGTGTCTGAAAGTGTGTGTTGCTATATGCAATAAACCAATTTTACACACTAATGAATAAGAGTGTTATTTTACAGTAAATAAAAATACATGATAAGAAAATCTGGTGATTTTTGTTGTGCTGTTCTTTTGGAACTCACAGTATGTTCAGTGGTGGATCCAGGGGGGGTGGCATTACTACTGGGGGCAAACTACTGGGGGCATTATTACTGGGGGGCATCTACTGGGTGCATTACTACTGGGGGGTCATCTATTGGGGGCATTACTACTGGGGGCAGCTACTGGGGGACATTTTTACTGGGGGCAATCTACTGGGGGCATTATTATTGGGGGGCATCTACTGGGGTATTACTACTGGGGTGTCATCTATTGGGGGCAAACTCCTAGGGGGTATTACTACTGGGGGCAAACTACTGGAGGACATTATTACTGGGGGGCATCTACTGGGAGCCAACTACTGGGGGGCATCTACTGGGGCAAACTACTAGGGGACATTATTACTGGGGGGTCAACTACAAAGGGGCTAACTACTGGGGGCATACTACAGGAGGGCATTACTACTGGCGGCGTAACTACAGGGGCATTACTACTGGTGGCTTAACTACAGGGGCATTACTACTTGGGGCTAAACTACAGGGGGGTCAAACTACTGGGGGCATCAACTACAGGGGCCAAACTACTGGGGGATAACTACAGGGGCTAAACTACTGGGGGCATTGCTACTGGGAGCTAAACTACAAGGGGGGCATAAATACAGGGGCTAAACTACAATGGGGCAAACTACAGGGTGGCTAAACTTTAAGCAGGCAAACTACTGGGGGCATTACCACTGGGAGGCTAAACTAAAGGGGGCGGGGGTAAACTACTGGGGACATTACCACTGGGGGCATAACTACTAGGGCGCTAAATGACTGGGGGCATTACTACAGGCAACATTACTACTACGGGGGGCAATACCAGCATTGCATAAGGGGCACCACTACTATGGGGTCTATATAAGGGGCACTACCAGTACAGTGGACATTGCATAATGTGCGCTACGGGTGTAGTACGGTCTGCCGGCCGTCAGGCTCCCGGCGAGCAGCATACCGGCGCCGGGAGCCTGACCGCCGGCTTACCGACAATGTGGCGAGCGCAAATGAGCCCCTTGCGCTACAACTGTGGGCATTGTATAAGAAGCGCCACCTCACATGCACCGAAGCCGCATGCAAATGTACTCGCCCCTTCCATGGTGCCCCCCTATCATTTTCTTCTGTATCCGCCCCTGAGTATGTTTATAGATGCCTACCCTCCCGCATCCTGCGGGAGACTCCCGGTTCACTGTGGAGTCTCCCGCTGCCCCGCAAAGGTCATCAAAAACCCCAGATTCCCCACTGCCCCATCAGGAATCCAAACTGTGCAGCCTGAACTAAAGGACCCCAAACACGAGCTCGCTGCTTCCTCCACCCATCTCCGTCATGCACCGCCTGACCAGTAAGCAGCTGAACTAGGAGCCTTTGTTGATCAGCACTGCACCATTGAGTACGGCTTGTCACTTGTAACCTATAGCACAAAGCAGTGTTCCCGTATGCTGTGGGTACCTGCCTGCTTTACTGACCCTCCACTTTTGAAATGGACTATCCGCCACCCAGTGATCGCTGGTGTGACAGACGGGGATCCCTCCAGTGTTGATGTGTGAAGCTTCAGAGTCCTTTGTCCTCTTAACTGCGGGGGCCCCCCGGGTATATCAGCATGCCATACCACTGGTCACAAGCTCCTTACCTGCGGTGGCATTGCACAGCCTTGCTGTTCCGCCCTGTGACAGCAGAACTGGTCGGTGTCATCCCTATGTTGTGTGCCTGCTGGCCGGGACTGCTTCTTTCACATGCCCCCGGACTGTACACATATCTGCAGGACTCTCATGGGCTGCATCAGCTTCGACATCTGACCAGGTCCTGGCTGCGGAGTGCTGCACTGCTAACCCCTGCCGATGAGTGATCCTGAGATCTGCACTGTCCTTACAGACACTGAGCAGAGCAGTCATATCCTGGTGAGCTCTCCTCTGGGGCCCTGACCTTGTTATATCCAGGCACCATATTTACTATGGAGAAATCTAGGTCCTGCTCCTTTTATTCAATCCTCCACCAGAGAAGTTTAACTGAGTCCACTCTAGCCCGCAGGTCCCCTCTGACTGTATTCTGCTCCATGCTAATGGATCCCCTTAACCTTGCTACTAACTCCTTTTTCTGCATTGCTCCCTTACTACTAATAATATCATCCTCTGCTCCATAATCCTTGTCGAGTCAACCAGTGTTGACTTTTACAGTACGATTTATTACCCAGAGTATGTCCATAAATCTACGTACTGTTAGTGTGTTCTCTCAGGTGGGTAAATACTACAAACAAGTGGGCTGAAGAACCTCTGACATCAGGGGGAGGAGCAAGGCCGGTGGGACAGCACTTTCACTTTTCACATCACCCACTACTCTCTTTAGTAACCCAGTGGCAAGCAGAGAGAGACACGGAGCCCGAAGCGCAGCGAGCAAAATGAGTCCGCAAGGGTACATTTTGCTCCTCCCACCTCTTGTAGCGTGTCATGTGGTGGTGACATCATAGGTCCTGCAGCCAACATGGATTAAGTCATAACCCTAAACCAGGCATTCCCAATCTCGGTCAACAAAGCACACTAACAGTGCAGGTTTTAGTGATATCCAGGCTTCAGCACAGGTGGTTGCATCAAAATAAGTGAGGAACTAATTAAGTCACCTGTGCTCAAGCATGGATATCACTAAAACCTGGACTAAAAGTGTGCCTTGAGGACAGAGGTTGGGAATGCCTGCTCTAAGGTGTCTAAGTGGTGTAAAGGCAGTAACACACTAGATCAGAGGTTCTCAAACTCGGTCCTCAGGACCCCACACAGTGCATGTTTTGCAGGTAACCCAGTAGGAGCACAGGTGTATTCATTACTCACTAGCACATTTTAAAAGGTTCACAGGTGGAGCTAATTATTTTACTTCAATTTTGTGAGGAGACCTGCAAAACATGCACTGTGTGGGGTCCTGAGGACCGAGTTTGAGAACCTGCGCACTAGATGATTTTGAGCCAATAAAGATAAAGATTTCCTTTGAAAAGGTATGGGTGGTTGGATAGACACAACTTAGGTCGACAGTCATTAGGTCAACCATGGAAGGTCGACATGCATTAGGTCGACAGGGACAATAGGACAACATGGTCATTAGGTCGACATGTACTAGGTAGACAGGTCAAAGGGTCGACATGAGGTTTTTCACTGTTTTTGGTGTCGTTTTCTCTGTAAAGTGATGGGGAACACAAATTAGTGAACCGTGTCCCCTCGCATGGCTCGCTTTGCTCGAGATTACCGTTCCAATCGTAGTCCACGTGGATCGTTAAGTATGAAAAAATCCAAAAAATGGGAAAAAAGCGAAAAACTCATGTCGACCATTTGACCTGTCGATTTAGTACATGTCGACCTAACGATCATGTCGACCTGATGGCATTGTCGACTTTCAGTGGTCGACCTAATGAGTGTCGACCTAAGTTGCGTCGACCTAACGACCGACACCCCTTTGAAATGTCCCCAGCACCAGAATGAACGATATAGAGCATACACACTGAGTTGTTCAGTGACGTCACCCCTCCCATTCCTGAACATGCAGTCATGAAAGATAACAGTAGTCTAAATCGGACTGCATTTTCAGTTGATAAAGATAAACATTAAGGACCCGCTGGAGCGCGCATCGTTATTGTGCATACACACTTAACGACATGCACGATAATGTCTTTATTTTTATCTTGTATATCGTCCACTTTAATCATCTAGGCCAGTGGTTCCCAAACTTTTTTGAATCACGGCGCCCTAGAGTATCAGAATTTGTTTCCCAGCACCCCTGGGCCAAATGTTTCTTTTAGAGAAATTTAGAAAAAGATATTAAATTAAGTAAACTGTGTTTATGTGTCATCCTAATGTTTCAGGTATGTGGTGAGGGACAAGACTTGCTTCTGTTTGTCCACATATGTTATGATTGGCAGCCACCCGCAGGGGTTTTGTTTATTGCATTCATAATAAATCATTTGAATTGGTCCTGGACCACTTTCCTGAGGTACCCCTGCAAGTGCCCTGAGGCACCCTAGTGGTGCCAAGGCACACAGTTTGAGAACCACTGGTTTAGTGTGTACTGTATGCCCCTTAACTGTATAAGATAGAAAATACCTACAGTATCTGTAAACCCCAGTGTGCTGAAAACAAAATGGAAATACAATATAACAATTTAACAGTGACATGCAACAATGTTGTAATAAATGGAGGATGTAAAGTTTTTTATGTAACATTGCTGCATGCCACTGTTAAACTGTTACTTTTGGAATACATAAAAGTTGAGATGAGAGGGCCATCTCCTTACCTGTATATTTATTTTATTATTTATGTATTACCAGTTACTTATATAACGCACACATATTCCGCAGCGCTTTTACTAATTTTGTTGGAAGCCAATTAACCTACCAGTATATTTTTGGATTGTGGGAGGAAACCGGAGTACCCGGAGGAAACCCACTCAAGTACAGGAAGAATATACAAACTCCACACATTTAGGGCTTTCAAAGTCGAAAAATATTGCAGTACACACATCACGTACAAATTACACACAGATGGCCTCTGTGCGTGTACTTGTTCTGCCGTGCGTGCGCATATATTCGCAATTTGTATATGGTCGCTCCCGCGGTCCTGCGCATTAGCGCGTGGTATGAGTATTTACGGTAGAGTTTGTGGACGCATGGAAAAGCTATCAAAACACATTACATATTTGATCAAAATAGGGCACAATGTACACATAGTCTCCTCGCATCACACCAGCAAGTTACAACAGTTTAAATGGTATCAGAACAAAGGGATTCACCTTTACAGGATAGGAGGGGACAGAACAAGGTTATAAGGTGGTGTTTGGTATCCATGTGTAGGGTATTTTAAGGGTAATATTCCGGTGTTGGTTTGCAGTAGATCGCACGTTCCTGTGAATAGTTATGTGCAGGGGCAGAATATAGATATAAACTGTATTTACTGTACATTAGGTATGCGGCGGGAACCCAGAGGAGACCATTCACAAGTGTATCTTGAACAGACATCGCCCACCTATTCAAACCAACCTATGACCTCTCCTGTACTGTAAATGACAATCCCTGTGTCAAAGAGTTTACAGTATCCATTGTGTTAAGTTTTGGAACATTGTATAAAAGGAGCCAGCTGCAGGCCTGGTCACACAAGACTCTCAAAGTTATCTATCTAGATGACCGAGGACCAGACTAGGTAGCGCGGCGAAATCCAAACAAGTATGTACCATTGACTGTAGCCATTATTCTCTTGTATTGTATTGCTTTGTTATTGTATCCCCTTTCAGTAATAATATGTTGTGGTGTCGGAACCCAGCAGTTTAAATTAGAGATGAGCGCCTGAAATTTTTCGGGTTTTGTGTTTTGGTTTTGGGTTCGGTTCCGCGGCCGTGTTTTGGGTTCGACAGCGTTTTGGCAAAACCTCACCGAATTTTTTTTGTCGGATTCGGGTGTGTTTTGGATTCGGGTGTTTTTTTCAAAAAACCCTAAAAAAACAGCTTAAATCATAGAATTTGGGGGTCATTTTGATCCCATATTATTATTAACCTCAAAAACCATAATTTCCACTCATTTTCAGTCTATTCTGAATACCTCACACCTCACAATATTATTTTTAGTCCTAAAATTTGCACCGAGGTCGCTGGATGACTAAGCTAAGCGACCCTAGTGGCCGACACAAACACCTGGCCCATCTAGGAGTGGCACTGCAGTGTCACGCAGGATGTCCCTTCCAAAAAACCCTCCCCAAACAGCACATGACGCAAAGAAAAAAAGAGGCGCAATGAGGTAGCTGTGTGAGTAAGATTAGCGACCCTTGTGGCTGACACAAACACCGGGCCCATCTAGGAGTGGCACTGCAGTGTCACGCAGGATGTCCCTTCCAAAAAACCCTCCCCAAACAGCACATGACGCAAAGAAAAATAAAAGAAAAAAGAGGTGCAAGATGGAATTGTCCTTGGGCCCTCCCACCCACCCTTATGTTGTATAAACAGGACATGCACACTTTAACCAACCCATCATTTCAGTGACAGGGTCTGCCACACGACTGTGACTGATATGACGGGTTGGTTTGGACCCCCACCAAAAAAGAAGCAATTAATCTCTCCTTGCACAAACTGGCTCTACAGAGGCAAGATGTCCACCTCATCATCATCCTCCGATATATCACCGTGTACATCCCCCTCCTCACAGATTATCAATTCGTCCCCACTGGAATCCACCATCTCAGCTCCCTGTGTACTTTGTGGAGGCAATTGCTGCTGGTCAATGTCTCCGCGGAGGAATTGATTATAATTCATTTTAATGAACATCATCTTCTCCACATTTTCTGGATGTAACCTCGTACGCCGATTGCTGACAAGGTGAGCGGCGGCACTAAACACTCTTTCGGAGTACACACTTGTGGGAGGGCAACTTAGGTAGAATAAAGCCAGTTTGTGCAAGGGCCTCCAAATTGCCTCTTTTTCCTGCCAGTATAAGTACGGACTGTCTGACGTGCCTACTTGGATGCGGTCACTCATATAATCCTCCACCATTCTTTCAATGTTGAGAGAATCATATGCAGTGACAGTAGACGACATGTCCGTAATCGTTGTCAGGTCCTTCGGTCCGGACCAGATGTCAGCATCAGCAGTCGCTCCAGACTGCCCTGCATCACCGCCAGCGGGTGGGCTCGGAATTCTGAGCCTTTTCCTCGCACCCCCAGTTGCGGGAGAATGTGAAGGAGGAGATGTTGACAGGTCGCGTTCCGCTTGACTTGACAATTTTGTCACCAGCAGGTCTTTGCACCCCAGCAGACTTGTGTCTGCCGGAAAGAGAGATCCAAGGTAGGTTTTAAATCTAGGATCGAGCACGGTGGCCAAAATGTAGTGCTCTGATTTCAACAGATTGACCACCCGTGAATCCTTGTTAAGCGAATTAAGGGCTGCATCCACAAGTCCCACATGCCTAGCGGAATCGCTCCCTTTTAGCTCCTTCTTCAATGCCTCCAGCTTCTTCTGCAAAAGCCTGATGAGGGGAATGACCTGACTCAGGCTGGCAGTGTCTGAACTGACTTCACGTGTGGCAAGTTCAAAGGGCATCAGAACCTTGCACAACGTTGAAATCATTCTCCACTGCACTTGAGACAGGTGCATTCCACCTCCTATATCGTGCTCAATTGTAGAGGCTTGAATGGCCTTTTGCTGCTCCTCCAACCTCTGAAGCATATAGAGGGTTGAATTCCACCTCGTTACCACTTCTTGCTTCAGATGATGGCAGGGCAGGTTCAGTAGTTTTTGGTGGTGCTCCAGTCTTCTGTACGTGGTGCCTGTACGCCGAAAGTGTCCCGCAATTCTTCTGGCCACCGACAGCATCTCTTGCACGCCCCTGTCGTTTTTTAAAAAATTCTGCACCACCAAATTCAAGGTATGTGCAAAACATGGGACGTGCTGGAATTTGCCCATATTTAATGCACACACAATATTGCTGGCGTTGTCCGATGCCACAAATCCACAGGAGAGTCCAATTGGGGTAAGCCATTCTGCGATGATCTTCCTCAGTTGCCGTAAGAGGTTTTTAGCTGTGTGCGTATTCTGGAAAGCGGTGATACAAAGCGTAGCCTGCCTAGGAAAGAGTTGGCGTTTGCGAGATGCTGCTACTGGTGCCGCCGCTGCTGTTCTTGCGGCGGGAGTCCATACATCTACCCAGTGGGCTGTCACAGTCATATAGTCCTGACCCTGCCCTGCTCCACTTGTCCACATGTCCGTGGTTAAGTGGACATTGGGTACAACTGCATTTTTTAGGACACTGGTGAGTCTTTTTCTGACGTCCGTGTACATTCTCGGTATCGCCTGCCTAGAGAAGTGGAACCTAGATGGTATTTGGTAACGGGGGCACACTGCCTCAATAAATTGTCTAGTTCCCTGTGAACTAACGGCGGATACCGGACGCACGTCTAACACCAACATAGTTGTCAAGGACTCAGTTATCCACTTTGCAACAGGATGACTGCTGTGATATTTCATCTTCCTCGCAAAGGACTGTTGGACAGTCAATTGCTTACTGGAAGTAGTACAAGTGGGCTTACGACTTCCCCTCTGGGATGACCATCGACTCCCAGCAGCAACAACAGCAGCGCCAGCAGCAGTAGGCGTTACACGCAAGGA
Source organism: Pseudophryne corroboree (assembly GCF_028390025.1). NCBI lineage: Eukaryota > Metazoa > Chordata > Amphibia > Anura > Myobatrachidae > Pseudophryne > Pseudophryne corroboree. The sequence goes on from NC_086447.1 coordinate 783,126,998, forward strand.
TGCATCGGAGGAATCCCAGGCAGGAGAGGACTCGTCAGAATTGCCAGTGACATGGCCTGCAGGACTATTGGCATTCCTGGGGAAGGAGGAAATTGACACTGAGGGAGTTGGTGGGGTGGTTTGCGTGAGCTTGGTTACAAGAGGAAGGGATTTACTGGTCAGTGGACTGCTTCCGCTGTCGGCCCAAGTTTTTGAACTTGTCACTGACTTATTATGAATGCGCTGCAGGTGACGTATAAGGGAGGATGTTCCGAGGTGGTTAACGTCCTTACCCCTACTTATTACAGCTTGACAAAGGGAACACACGGCTTGACACCTGTTGTCCGCATTTCTGGTGAAATACTTCCACACCGAAGAGCTGATTTTTTTGGTATTTTCACCAGGCATGTCAACGGCCCTATTCCTCCCACGGACAACAGGTGTCTCCCCGGGTGCCTGACTTAAACAAACCACCTCACCATCAGAATCCTCCTGGTCAATTTCCTCCCCAGCGCCAGCAACACCCATATCCTCCTCATCCTGGTGTACTTCAACACTGACATCTTCAATCTGACTATCAGGAACTGGACTGCGGGTGCTCCTTCCAGCACTTGCAGGGGGCGTGCAAATGGTGGAAGGCGCATGCTCTTCACGTCCAGTGTTGGGAAGGTCAGGCATCGCAACCGACACAATTGGACTCTCCTTGTGGATTTGGGATTTCGAAGAACGCACAGTTCTTTGCGGTGCTACTGCTTTTGCCAGCTTGAGTCTTTTCATTTTTCTAGCGAGAGGCTGAGTGCCTCCATCCTCATGTGAAGCTGAACCACTAGCCATGAACATAGGCCAGGGCCTCAGCCGTTCCTTGCCACTCCGTGTGGTAAATGGCATATTGGCAAGTTTACGCTTCTCCTCCGACAATTTTATTTTAGGTTTTGGAGTCCTTTTTTTACTGATATTTGGTGTTTTGGATTTGACATGCTCTGTACTATGACATTGGGCATCGGCCTTGGCAGACGACGTTGCTGGCATTTCATCGTCTCGGCCATGACTAGTGGCAGCAGCTTCAGCACGAGGTGGAAGTGGATCTTGATCTTTCCCTAATTTTGGAACCTCAACATTTTTGTTCTCCATATTTTAATAGGCACAACTAAAAGGCACCTCAGGTAAACAATGGAGATGGATGGATACTAGTATACAATTATGGATGGACTGCCGAGTGCTGACACAGAGGTAGCTACAGCCGTGGACTACCGTACTGTACTGTGTCTGCTGCTAATATAGACTGGTTGATAAAGAGATGTAGTAGTAGTATGTATGTATAAAGAAGAAAGAAAAAAAAACCACGGGTAGGTGGTATACAATTATGGACGGACTGCCGAGTGCCGACACAGAGGTAGCTACCGCCGTGGACTACCGTACTGTACTGTGTCTGCTGCTAATATAGACTGGTTGATAAAGAGATGTAGTAGTAGTATGTATGTATAAAGAAGAAAGAAAAAAAAAACACGGGTAGGTGGTATACAATTATGGACGGACTGCCCAGTGCCGACACAGAGGTAGCTACAGCCGTGGACTACCATACTGTACTGTGTCTGCTGCTAATATAGACTGGTTGATAAAGAGATGTAGTAGTAGTATGTATGTATAAAGAAGAAAGAAAAAAAAACCACGGGTAGGTGGTATACAATTATGGACGGACTGCCGAGTGCCGACACAGAGGTAGCTACAGCCGTGGACTACCGTACTGTACTGTGTCTGCTGCTAATATAGACTGGTTGATAAAGAGATGTAGTAGTAGTATGTATGTATAAAGAAGAAAGAAAAAAAAACCACGGGTAGGTGGTATACAATTATGGACGGACTGCCCAGTGCCGACACAGAGGTAGCTACAGCCGTGGACTACCGTACTGTACTGTGTCTGCTGCTAATATAGACTGGTTGATAAAGAGATGTAGTAGTAGTATGTATGTATAAAGAAGAAAGAAAAAAAAACCACGGGTAGGTGGTATACAATTATGGACGGACTGCCCAGTGCCGACACAGAGGTAGCTACAGCCGTGGACTACCGTACTGTACTGTGTCTGCTGCTAATATAGACTGGTTGATAAAGAGATGTAGTAGTAGTAGTATGTATGTATAAAGAAGAAAGAAAAAAAAACCACGGGTAGGTGGTATACAATTATGGACGGACTGCCCAGTGCCGACACAGAGGTAGCTACAGCCGTGGACTACCGTACTGTACTGTGTCTGCTGCTAATATAGACTGGTTGATAAAGAGATGTAGTAGTAGTATGTATGTATAAAGAAGAAAGAAAAAAAAACCACGGGTAGGTGGTATACAATTGTGGACGGACTGCCCAGTGCCGACACAGAGGTAGCTACAGCCGTGGACTACAGTACTGTACTGTGTCTGCTGCTAATATAGACTGGTTGATAAAGAGATGTAGTAGTAGTAGTATGTATGTATAAAGAAGAAAGAAAAAAAAACCACGGGTAGGTGGTATACAATTATGGACGGACTGCCGAGTGCCGACACAGAGGTAGCTACAGCCGTGGACTACCGTACTGTACTGTGTCTGCTGCTAATATAGACTGGTTGATAAAGAGATGTAGTAGTAGTATGTATGTATAAAGAAGAAAGAAAAAAAAACCACGGGTAGGTGGTATACAATTATGGACGGACTGCCAAGTGCGGACACAGAGGTAGCTACAGCCGTGAACTACCGTACTGTGTCTGCTGCGACTGGATGATAAATAATGATATAAAAAATATATATATATCACTACTGCAGCCGGACAGGTATATATTATATAATGACGGACCTGCTGGACACTGTCTGTCAGCAGAATGAGTTTTTTATAGAATAAAAAAAAAAACACCACACAAGTGAAGTCACACGACGAGTGTTTAACTTTTTCAGGCAATCACAATATAGTATACTATACTACTAACTATACTGGTGGTCAGTGTGGTCAGGTCACTGGTCAGTCACACTGGCAGTGGCACTCCTGCAGCAAAAGTGTGCACTGTTTAATTTTAATAATAATATGTACTCCTGGCTCCTGCTATAACCTATAACTGGCACTGCAGTGCTCCCCAGTCTCCCCCACAATTATAAGATGTGTGAGCTGAGCACAGTCAGATACGAGTGTTTAACTTTTTCAGGCAATCACAATATAGTATACTATACTACTAACTATACTGGTGGTCAGTGTGGTCAGGTCACTGGTCAGTCACACTGGCAGTGGCACTCCTGCAGCAAAAGTGTGCACTGTTTAATTTTAATAATAATATGTACTCCTGGCTCCTGCTATAACCTATAACTGGCACTGCAGTGCTCCCCAGTCTCCCCCACAATTATAAGATGTGTGAGCTGAGCACAGTCAGATATATACATAGATGATGCAGCACACTGGGCTGAGCAGTGCACACAGATATGGTATGTGACTGAGTCACTGTGTATCGTTTTTTTCAGGCAGAGAACGGATATATTAAATAAAACTGCACTGTCTGGTGGTCACTGTGGTCAGTCACTAGTAAACTCTGCACTCTCTACAGTTCTACAGTACTCCTAAGCTCCAGTAAATCAGGTCAATCTCTCTCTCTCTCTCTCTTCTAATCTAAATGGAGAGGACGCCAGCCACGTCCTCTCCCTATCAATCTCAATGCACGTGTGAAAATGGCGGCGACGCGTGGCTCCTTATATAGAATCCGAGTCTCGCGAGAATCCGACAGCGTCATGATGACGTTCGGGCGCGCTCGGGTTAACCGAGCAAGGCGGGAAGATCCGAGTCGCTCGGACCCGTGAAAAAAAACATGAAGTTCGTGCGGGTTCGGATTCAGAGAAACCGAACCCGCTCATCTCTAGCTTAAATACAATCTGGTGGGTGTGTTTTCCTTTCCCTGCTAAGGTTTAAAGTGTATCACTATCACATGCATAGCTGTTAAGGGTTCACGGTGTATCTTTGGGTGTGTATGCGCTGCATGTACTTTGTACAGTCAGCGCGGCGTTTGTACGCAAAGTCCGTACATGGTACGGGACTCTGTACGCTAATGGTGTAATAAGTACGTAGGTTGTGGATTAAGTATAGCGGCCGCAGCGGCTTCATTTAAAGTGTATGAAATGTCTTTTTAAAGTGTTGCTTTTAGTCCTGTATATAAATCAGCATTTACAGGGCCCTGGTGGGAATCGAACCCATGTCCTTAGTGCTAACCATTACACCAGCCGTACTGCCCATACTGTATATTGACAAATCAGGAGGGTGCTTACCTCCCAGTTCCCAGCAGCTCCTAAGAACAGACTCTCTGCAGCACACCCTTACATGCTGTATAGGTAACCAATGTTACATACTGGGCTTATTCTGACTCGGACACAATGCCAATGATCACATAAAAGAATGTTTTTTTGCCACTGCACATGCCACCCATAGACATACCCCCTTTGACAGCATACTGGGTTAGCCTGAGTGGAAATAGATCTGCACATCTGTGGAGCTAGACACACCCTTTGGGCGGAGCATGACACGGTGATAAAGCTAAATATTTACCTTTTAACACAAGCTATTTACTAATACCGTGAAGCCGTAATGGCCGCTAAACCTCGTGCACGTGCTACGCACTTTGTACGCTATTTGCGTACAAAGACCTTGCACGTGGTACGCAAGTCACGTACACACGCTGCGCTGGGTGTACGGAATACACACAGCGAGCGTACACACAGTCAATAACCTTTTAAACCTTGGACACAGAGTATGCTTATACTGTAAACCTTAGTATTGAGATACTGTAATGATATAACACTGGTTAACCTCGATATTTAAGCAAGCTGTTCGAGTGATTGAGATGCTCAGAAACCCTTAGTAATAAATGGTGAAACACACAACACTTAGTGAGGTTCCAACACCTTCTTAGATGATTTTAGTATGAAAAAGGGAAAAGAAAAACAGTTACACCTTATACACTACAGACCTAACATTAATAACTAAAAAGAATAACTAAACAGAAATATAAACAATAGCGAACGATCGCAAACACAAATACATAGAATGAAAATGAATGGCATACATTAAACGGGTAACAAAGTGGCCACAGAGAACATATCAAACGGGGGAACACTCGCTAGCGCAACCGGATCCAGTCCTCCAATTATCCGACTGATAAATGTTGATGAGAGAGAGTACTGGCCGGTCAGGGGACAGTGGCCTTTTTATACACAACATACAGTATGATACAATGGTCCCTACAATCTCATTGTTCATTGGACACAGAAATGTGTCTCCGCATTATAACAAAAGGTCATAGGTGGATTTGAACAGGTGGGCTGTGACTATTTCAAACTGCTCAGGTGGGAGGTATCCACAGGATTCCCGCCGCATGGATAATGAACTGCAAATACAGTAAATGTCCATAAACTTCTTGTAGACATAACTATACGCAGGCACGATTAATCTTTTCCTAACCAACACCGGAATGTTTCTAATAAAATACTCTTCAGTTAGATACTAGACACCACCGTTCAACCTTTGCCTGACCCTTCATATCATGCAAAGAGGAATTCCCATGTCCATGAACTATTTACACTAATCATACTCGCAGACATTATTAAGGGGAATATTATCTACAAAACGCACTATATTAGTTAACTATGCTATAAACGAGTCGCCCGCTACAAGTTCACAAACTCTACCGTAAATACGCATATCACGCGCGTTACCGCCGGAGCGAGTTTACGCAATTTGCGGACATGTGCACACACGGCAGACTGAATGCATGAGCAGCGGGCATGTGCATTGGGGTTAGTACAAGGCATTGTGAACTACAATATTTTTCGACTTTGACAGTCCACCCTTTGGCAGTCACCAATAACTGCCACTTTCTAAACAATTCAAACAGAAAAATATATATGTCATCATGGAATACCTTATTATGATTGGGTAGAGGGAGGAGAGGAGAAGGTGAGAAAGATATGACCTAGTGAGATAGTAAAAGCATGTGTGTATGAGATCCATGTCTGAGGGGTCATGTATCATCATGCCGTATGTGTTCTAAATCAAGCTTCGAGGTATTGCGAAGTATACATTGAATCCTTCTTATCCCGTATCAAGGGTCTGTGGATGGGCTGTCAAACTTTACCGAGCTCTTTTCGGCTTTTGGTTACAACAAATGGGGTGCACATTAGTTGATGATACATGAAAGTGGAGAATATGTGAGTGCTAATATATGAAAATCACCTGTCGACTATGTGGGGTACTACCTGAAGGTTGTAGAGATGAAGATAAGAAACATGCGTTATAAATGCAGTCATATGTTTATGTATGTGTTCGCCGATTGGGGTCTTGTTGATGTCTTGTCTGATGTCTTGTCCGGATTGTCGTATCTTTACTGTAGCTTTAAGGTTTATTGGCAAACAAAAAGCTTCTTCAAGTGTCCATAAAAAGAATTACAGTCTCTAAAAGCTCGTTAGGTGTCTGTGACACAGTTCATCAGTGGTCTTGTATAAAAGGTCATCAAATTCTTCTTCCAGGCGGATCTCTTGGTACCTCGGAGAAAATCAAAGGAGAAACGGGTGAAAGAAACGGACCGTGGAATCACATTTTATCACAACATTGTCTCGATTGACGGGTCATAAATTAAATTAGTTGTTGTTACAGTGCCCTCACTTCTCAGACTCATCAATTTGGTACTACGTTTGCAATTTGTTAAAATCCGAACACATCTGAATATCAGACCAATCATTATGACAACTCCTAGGATACATAGGAGGAACTTCCCTACAGTAACGATAACATTTTGAGCCCATTCTCCTAAACCTGAGAACCAATTTCGTGGGTTCAACCATGAAACCCAGCTGGTTAGTTCATTACCCACAGAGGCAAGGGTTAGGTTGTGCCTCCTTCGGAACTCCCACTTCAATTGCAAGATATCGTCCATCTTTTGATCTATGACCTCTGTTGGGTCCTCAGTGCTGTTGGTGATATATGTACAACATTTCACACCATACTGAGTTTCTAGGGTGACACAATACCCTCCTGTCACTGCTGTGAGGTAATTTAGAACCATCCTGTGCTGTACCAGTTCCGTTTTGTAAGCTTGCAATTCTCTCCCGGTATACCTGAAGGTGTCATCATACATCTCGGTGATATTATCTAACAGGTTCGCTAGCGCAGTTAAATACCTATAATTTATAACTCCTCTGGCGGTACGGGTGATATCTAACGCGAGTAGGAATTGAATCCCGGTGGATTCGTGGATCAAATCAGAGGCTGCATGCAGGGCCGGTTCAAGGGCGCAGAGCGCCCCGGGCAGGAAAGGGGCGTGGCCTAATACAGGGGGCGTGGTGAGTCACGCCCCCTGTACATTGAAAGCGCCGCTTGAATGCTGAGCGGTGCGCGATGACATCATCGCGCACCGCACAGCAAAAGGTCCTCTCCACGAAGAGAAACTAGACGCTATGCGTCTAGTTCCCTTCGTGGAGAGGACCTTTGCTGTGCGGTGCGCGATGACGTCATCGCGCACCGCTCAGCAGTTACTCTCCACAAAGGGAAACTAGACGCATAGCGTCTAGTTCCCTTCACAGGAGGCGCCGAGGACGGGGACGGCAGCGGGCAGCGGAGGCGGACGGGGGACACAGCGGGCAGCAGTGGCGGATCTTGCCACGGTGCGGCGCCCTCCGGATGGCGCCAGCGCCCTCCGGAAGGCGGCGCCCCGGGCAAAAGTCCTGCTTGCCCGTGGCAAGAACCGCCACTGGCTGCATGCTCTGTCCTATCTACAAGGTGTCTCTTTACAATGTGTTCGTAATGATTGTGAGTATAAGGAGCTTGGGCACTGCGGTGAATGTCTTTCATTTTGTTATGGGTAATGGTCATTATTTCTGGCAACACTTTTCCAACGTAACACAATCCCTCTGAGTTTGGGGCAAGCCACTTATACGCCTTTCTCCCACATATGAAATATGAATTATCGGGGAGAACATATGGGATTGAAAATTACATAACCATATTACAAACCTTCCATGAGAACAGTCCTATCCCTAGCTCTCTCATTTGTCTAGTACACGTATCAGGCTGTATGACATGTGCACAGTATCCTGGTGATACTTCTCCAACTCGCATGGGCCTACCTCCTAGGGTGTACTTATATTGGAAATATCTTCCACTGTTGGCTATTTGGCGTATAAGCTCTGAATCTATGGGCATTCTGTCAGCTCTGTGTGAAAATGTCATGGTTTGATTGCTCCATGACACCTCCCAATTTCCCAGGTTTCGGGGATTGGAAATGTTAAAACATATTAGGGACCTATCTACGTGGTATTGGTGGAGCTTTAAACTAGGAGGACTAGAAATATTAAATCTCTTGTCCACCGGTCTCCCACCCCTTAACTCAAGTACCTCATCTATCGTTAAAGGATATGGCACTAGTCCTGACTTTCTATGACCTTGAGGTACTTGTGAGTACACCCAACAGTCTGTCTGATTTAACACTTTACCCACCAATGAGTGATAGTCACTCAATGGATGCCGGTCCATGTTTATATTAAAACGGGACTGACATTCCTTGATGCAACCGTCCTCAACTATGTTGTCACAATTCCTACAGATACAATTCTCTTCAGCTAACAATCCTTCACAATGTCTATTAATAACATGGCTACCAGATCGTTTTCTGATACTCGCCTTTGCTCGGTGATTGTGTTGCTCTTGGAATTCTACGCCTCCATCCTGATCATCAGATCCCATTCCAGATCCCTCTTTGGCCTCTCTGGTACTCTCACCGAAACAGACTGCTCTGGTCAACAACAGGGTCAACAGGAAAATCCGGACTGCAGTCTCTTGGGGTAAGTCCATCTTAGAGGAGGGAAAGGAGAAGAATAAGAAGGGGGAAGAAGAATAGGAGGAAGATGGGAACTGGAGAAAATAACAAAAGGGAAAAAGAAATCTGGCTCGACAACTGCCTCCGATCTTATTGTTTTCAGCGCTCAGGTGCCGTCTCAACCTTCCTGGAACAGACACTCTAGTGATACAATTTCCTCTACCGTCTGTTCTTTGTCACGGGACCTCTCTGGATCAGCGACCTTCTTACAGTGAGACGAATGGACCCAAGTCTCTCTCTCGGCAACCTTTAACGCTGTCGTGCTGGTCAATAAGACTTGATATGGTCCTTCCCATCTGTCAATAAGGCAACCTGAGCGTAGAAAGGTTCGAATCATTACATAATCCCCAGGTTCAATGTCATGACAATTACTATCTGGCAGATCAGGAATCACTAGCTTTAGATTGTCATTTTGATTCTTTAACTGCTTACTCATCTTAACCAGATACTTTACAGTACCTTCATTGTTACATTTCAAATCATCCTGGGGGTCAATCATTACATGGGGTTGTCGACCAAACAGAATCTCAAAGGGAGACAGATTAAGAGGGGACCTGGGAGTGGTTCTGATGCTATACAATACAAGTGGCAAAGTTTCCGGCCACAACAATCCTGTTTCAGCCATCACTTTGCTCAACTTGTTCTTAATAGTGCTGTTTACTCTTTCCACTTTCGCACTCGCCTGGGGGCGATACGGAGTTTGCAGCTTACTATTAATTCCCATTAATTTACACATTGGGGGTCATTCCGAGTTGGTCGCTCGCAAGCGGATTTTAGCAGATTTGCTCATGCTAAGCCGCCGCCTACTGGGAGTGAATCTTAGCATCTTAAAATTGCGAACGATGTATTCGCAATATTGCGATTACACACCTCGTAGCAGTTTCTGAGTAGCTCCAGACTTACTGGGCATCTGCGATCAGTTCAGTGCTTGTCGTTCTTGGTTTGACGTCACAAACACACCCAGCGTTCGCCCAGACACTCCCCCGTTTCTCCGGCCACTCCTGCGTTTTTTCCGGAAACGGTAGCGTTTTTTTCCACACGCCCTTAAAACGGCCTGTTTCCGCCCAGTAACACCCATTTCATGTCAATCACATTACGATCGCCAGAACGATGAAAATACCGTGAGTAAAAATCCTAAGTGCATAGCAAATTTACTTGGCGCAGTCGCAGTGCGATCATTGCGCATGCGCATTAAGCGGAAAATCGCTGCGATGCGAAGATTTTTACCGAGCGAACAACTCGGAATGACCCCCATTACCTGAAAGACTTCACCTGTAAAATGGGTACCCCTATCGCTTTCAATTATCCTAGGGATACCGTACCTGCACACAAATTCCTGCACAATTTTCTTTGCAGTAAACACAGCGGTATTTGTGGCAGCGGGGAATGCTTCTACCCAATTTGAAAATACATCAATACAAACCAAGACATACTTAAGATTTCTACAGGGTGGTAATTGTATGAAATCAATTTGTATTACCTGGAAAGGACCATCTGTAGGAGGGACATGGGATGGCTCTGTTGGTATTGCCTTTCCTATATTCTTCCTCAAGCAGGTGAGACATGTCATTGCTCTTTTACCCGCATGGGAAGAAAATCCTGGCGCGCACCAATAGGCTCTTACCAACTTACACATTCCTTCTTTGCCTTGATGAGTCAGCCCATGTGCCGCTTCCGCTAGACTTGGAAGGTATGCTCTGGGTGCCACTGGCTTACCCTGTCCATCTGTCCAGAGTCCTGAGGACTCCTGGCCATATCCTTTTGACCTCCAAACTGCCTTTTCTTGTGGTGAACACAAATTTTGCATTTCACACAATTTCTGTGTGTTTACAGTATTAAATACCATCAGTTGTGTGGTGTCTGTCTGTATGGGGGTACTGGCTACTGATTTAACAGCTTCGTCTGCTCGGCTGTTACCAAGTGACACTGGGTCTTGGCTGTATGTGTGGGCTTTACACTTGATAACAGCCACTCTGTCAGGTTCTTGTATTGCTGCTAAAAGTCTTTTGATGTGGGTTGCATGTGCCACGGGTGTGCCAGCTGCCGTCATGAAATTTCTGAGGCGCCATAGGGCCCCGAAATCATGAACTACTCCAAAGGCGTACCTAGAATCCGTGTAGATGTTGGCTGACTTACCTTTAGCCAATTCACACGATCTGGTTAGGGCAGCCAGCTCAGCAACTTGTGCTGAGTGAGGTGGGCCCAGGGGTTCCGCTTCTATGGTACCTTTGTCATCTACGACTGCCTATCCAGTACACAAATCTCCCGAGTCCGTCTGTCTGTGACAACTACCGTCAGTGTAGAAAGTAAAATCTACACCTTCTAGTGCATTGTCACTGATATCAGGCCTTGCCGTGAAATTTTGGGTCAAATATTCCATACAATCATGTGAGTCAGTGTCTGTACTAAATCCTCCTTCGCCATCATTCTCATCCCCCACCCTTTGTGCCTGTCCAGGCACACCTGGGAGATACGTTGCAGGATTTAGTGCACTGCATCTCCTTATGGTGATGTTTACAGGGGCCATTAGTGCTAATTCCCACCTTGTAAACCATGCAGATGAGACGTGTCTGGTTTGGGCAGAATTTAATAAGGCTGACACTGCATGAGGTGTATGAATTGTGAGGTTGTGTCCTAGCACTACATCTTCGCTTTTACTCACTAGCAATGCTATCGCTGCAACACTTCGCAAGCATGTGGGGAGGGATCGCGCTACCGTGTCTAGCTGAGCGCTGTAGTAGGCTACCGGCCTGCTGGCATCACCATGCTTCTGGGTTAAGACACCTGCCGCACATCCAGCATTTTCTGTACCGTACAGTTTAAAGGGTTTCCCATAATCTGGCATACCTAATGCTGGTGCCTGCGTTAGGCACTGCTTGAGTCTCTCAAATGCCAGTTCGGACTCATCTGTGTGCGAAATCCGATCTGGTTTGTTTGATGAGACCATCTCCTGCAAAGGTAGGGCTAGTATGGAAAATCCTGGGATCCAGTTACGACAGTACCCACACATTCCTAGGAACGTGCAAATCTGTTGCTGAGTCTGTGGCAGGGTCATGTCATGAATTGCCTGTACTCTATCAGTGGTGAGGTGTCTCAGTCCTTGTGTCAAACAATGCCCCAAATATTTTACCTTGGTTTGGCATAATTGCAACTTGTCCTTTGAAACCTTGTGTCCTGTATCAGAAAGATGAAACAGAAGCTGTTTCGTGTCTCTCAAGGATGATTCGAGTGAATCAGAACACAGCAGTAAGTCGTCTACATACTGTATTAATATTACTCCGCTCTCAGGTTGAAAGGATTGTAAACAATCATGCAAAGCCTGCGGGAAAATACTTGGGCTGTCGATGAAACCTTGTGGTAAACAAGTCCAGGTGTACTGTACTCCTCTATATGTAAATGCAAACAAATATTGGCTGTCAGGGTGCAGAGGTACCGAGAAGAAGGCGGAGCAGAGGTCAATTACAGTGAAAAATTTCGCAGAGGGAGGGATTTGCATAAGGATGACAGCTGGATTTGGTACTACGGGGAATTGGCTCTCAACTATTTTGTTGATCCCCCTTAGATCCTGCACTAGCCTGTAACCCCTCCCCCCACTCTTTTTAACAGGGAAGATGGGACTATTGGCAGTGCTGGACGTTCTAACCAGAATGCCCTGTTGTAGCAAGCGCTCTATTACTGGGTAAACTCCTAACTCTACCTCTGGCTTCAGAGGATACTGTGGGATTTTTGGAGCTATCCTACCATCTTTTACTTGAACTACTACAGGAGCTACATTTGCCATCAATCCAGTGTCTTGTCCATCCTTGGTCCAAAGTGATTCCGGTATCTGGGAAATCATTTCCTCTACCTTGGACGGACATCTATCTGTAACAGCAGTATGCGTCATTAACTTTTGTGGGGTGTCTAACATATCCTGCACTTCCTGAGCGTGATTCTCAGGTATATCTAAGAATACACCTTCAGGAGTACAGTATATGACACATCCCATCTTGCACAGTAAATCTCTACCAAGTAGATTAGTCGGAGCCGATGCAGCCAGCAGAAAGGAATGCTTAGTCTGTAAAGGCCCTATCGTAATCTCTGCTGGTTTGCTTAACGGGTAGTATTGTACTGCTCCCGTTACTCCCATGGCTGGAATTGTCTTACCAGTGATCTTCATACCCACTGTTGAATTTAACACTGACTTGGCCGCCCCCGTATCTACAAGGAAAGGTAGAGATCTACCAGCTACATCAATTGTGACCTCGGGTTCACTTCCAAGGCTCGCAATTAATTTCACTGGCTGCAGACTACAGGTGTTGCCCCACCCCTATTGTAAATTGAGACCTTCCCGCAGCGCATTGGTTGCTACAATATGTGAGGGGGGTAACTGGGAATTTTCAGAGATCTGCCAGTCTCTTTTTGGTGGGTACCTCCTAGTTTCCCCTGCGTGTGGCTCATCACCCCTCCTCTGCGGTCCCTGCTCCCATCTACGTGTGCCATACTGTGTGTCATGCTCTGGTCTAGGGGGTCGATATACATTATGTGAGTTTCTATTGGTGCAATTACGTGCAAAATGTCCTTCCCTGTTACAATTGTAACATTTTACCACATATGGCTTACCACCAGGGGTCTGAGATTTAAACTGAGGCGGCCTTGTTGTAAGGGCTTGGATACTTATGGCCATCAGCTTATCACCCTGTGACTCCCTGGTCTTGTGATGTTCCTGTCGTGCCCAACAGCAGTCTCTCTTAAGGCGGCCACCGACATACCTCTCCAGTTAGGTTGAGTGGTTTGTACCCTATTTCTTAATACTTCCTTTAAACCGTCCATCAATACGGACACCACTACCTCTCTATGGTGTACATTTGCCTCAATGTCCATGATCCCAGTATATCTAGCCATTTCCTCCAGTGCCCGGTGGAAATAATCAGAAGCAGTTTCCCCTTCCATTTGTTTAATGGAGAAAATTTTGTTCCATTTTACAACGGCTGGGAAATATACTCCTAACTGCAGATTGATCTGTTTAACATTTTCCTGATTGTACTCATCAGTGAGGGCTACCTCTGCATCCAATTTACAATCTGTAATGAATTTAACAGGGTCACTACTAGAGGGCAGACATGCCCGCAGTAGTGTCCGCCAATCTTTGTTGTTGGGTTCAGTGGAGTTACCTAGGTCCTTAATGAACCTTTGACATGCAGCTAGATCTTTTCTGGGATCGGGAAATTCAGACAAAATTGTTCTTAATTCTGCCCGGGACCAGGGACACTGCATTGCAATATTCCTGATGGGTGTGACTCGATTTGCGTCGGTCTTCCCATTGGGGACCGCTATCACTCTAACAGGATTAAGATCAATTATCTCACTCTGGGTTGATTCTACAGTGTGTGGTGTAACAGTTTCAGCATATTGTACAGTGCCGTACTTACCTTAGACACAACCTCACCTGTCCCTGCACTATGGGCCTTTGTTACCGCTCTTACTGGTTGGGCCGTGCCCACTGGAGTTTCGTTTATGGTGGCCGCTAGAGAGAGAGCTGAAATCGTAGTGGGCTCATCTTCCTGGTCGCATTCCTGAGGGAAGTTTAAAACGGGATACAACTTGCACGGGTTAGCATTAGCATCAACATTAGCATTCATTTTACTCTTATCACTAATACATTTGTTAAGTGCACTCTTTTCGTACACCTGTATGCCATTCTCTGCAGCCACTTTTTCCCCTACTATATACGGTGGTGGTGCCGTTGCTATCAGATTTCTGCCAGGGTTTGAATTTGCTTTTTGAGCTAATTCCTGTTGTATTTCACTCTCCTGTTGCCATAACTGTAAACAATCATAATGTCTAATCCTCTGTTTTGCAGATTTTATTAAACATATCCTCTTTCTTAGATTTTGCAATACCTCAGGATTCAAACTACCCACCCTGGGGAACTGTTCTCCATCATCCTCAGTCATTCGTTCCCATTCTTTGCATAATACCTGTGTGTGTGATCCGTATTTCTCACACATTATATACCGAGCTGACCCTTTGGGCCAACAACTACCAACGTGAACCCTTGTTGGTCGTCCCTTACTTGAGCAACTGGCCCCCATTGTTTGCAGATATTGGTGTCTCAGCGAATTCTTACAAAACAAACCAAGTTCCCAGAGATAAGGCGACGGTGAAAGTTCAACGAGTGCCTTCACTCACTCACGCCCCTATTGGCCAATACGAATTCCAGCAATGTGCCCACCACTGGTCGTACTCAATCTCGGGATCTTTTTGTAACCTCTATTTACTGGGGCGTGTGGGAGTATGCTACCCTCCCCAGTAAATATTAGTTGTTAGAGATTTCCTGAGTGAACAGCGAAACTCCCTTAAAATAACAAAAATCTACACAAATCACGTTAAAATGTACAAATAGCGTCTATGATCCCACAGCAAATTTTAGTGGGTATCAAGGTGAACTAACTAATGTACACAGTAGCGTGCGGTCCAGTCGCACTGAGTATTAGTACCTATTACTTATTCGCCGTGCGACCAATGGAATCGGTTGTTTAGGCTGCGAAACCTTCAGCCGGAGCGTTATACTGAACGGGCCTATATGGGTACTACGCTAACCCCCGGGGCTGCGCTTTCTTAACCTTCGCAGTCCTCTTTATCTGCGGACACTACTTGCTCCTTTACCTTATACAATGTTAACGTGAGCAAGCCAATCCCACGCCACCAAGTGTCCACTCACCTGATGTGGTCTCCGACGGGATCCCGATTTCTGGGTTCACAAAAAGAATACCTTTATTTGCACACTCACTCCTGTTCATTCATATGCACTCTGATTTTCTGTACAGAAATTACTTTCATTCAGGCAGACAGTTCAATCCCCGGGTTTTTGCAATAGAAAAAGGTTCTTTTTAAACTAAAACTTTTGGAAACTGAACAAACTTGTGCTATTATCGCGTGGCTACTATACCGCCCACACTAAAACAATGTTATCGTGTGATTTGAATTTAGTGGGCGTATCCGCACACTGCGTTGCGTAAACACGCCACGTGTGTAGGCCTTTACGTTTGCGTACGTAATCTCGCACGTTGCCCGAGACACGTATGCAAAAGGCCAGATACGCTCACAGTAACGCAAATAACACGCTTCTATAAATGTAAACGATGTTCAACTATAATCGCTTACCGAACACCACACAGTATCTGTTATGCTGTGTGCGTGTCCTTTACAATTATTCCCTTAAATATTACTTTTATAATCTCAACTAAATAGCACCAAATTTCCTCAGCACGTGTCTAACAATCAATTCTAATGGCAACAAGAGAATGACTATGCGAGAATACACAAATGAAAAATGCAGGTGTGTGTGCGTGTGTTGCGTGCGCAATTGGCGCCAAACAGAAAATTTAAACAGATTTAAAAGACAATAGCTTAATGTTCTTACCTTCCGGTTCTGGGTCCCACCAGCATCCCTACAAACCAAGCAAAGCAGACACAGACGCTTATCCGATCAGCACTACTGTATCCCCAACCACAAACACGGATACAGGGGATACTACCTTTCCGCCCTTTGCTGATCGATAAAGTCTGCGCGTTTTCGCCTGACTGCGGATATGAGGTGGACCGGATGATTCCCAAATTGATAAAGCTAAATATTTACCTTTTAACACAAGCTATTTACTAATACCCTGAAGCCGTAATGGCCGCTAAACCTCGTGCACGTGCTACGCACTTTGTACGCTATTTGCGTACAAAGACCTTGCACGTGGTACGCAAGTCACGTACACAGGCTGCGCTGGGTGTACGGAATACACACAGCGAGCGTACACACAGTCAATAACCTTTTAAACCTTGGACACAGAGTATGCTTATACTGTAATCCTTAGTATTGAGATACTGTAATGATATAACACTGGTTAACCTCGATATTTAAGCAAGCTGTTCGAGCGATTGAGATGGTCAGAAACCCTTAGTAATAAATGGTGAAACACACAACACTTAGTGAGGTTCCAACACCTTCTTAGATGATTTTAGTATGTAAAAAGGGAAAAGAAAAACAGTTACAGCTTATACACTACAGACCTAACATTAATAACTAAACAGAATAACTAAACAGAAATATAAACAATAGCGAATGATCGCAAACACAAATACATAGAATGAAAATGAATGGCATACATTAAACGGGTAACAAAGTGGCCACAGAGAACATACCATACGGGGGAACACTCGCTAGCGCAACCGGATCCAGTCCTCCAATTATCCGACTGATAAAGGTTGATGAGAGAGAGTACTGGCCGGTCAGGGGACAGTGGCCTTTTTATACACAACTACAGTACGATACAGTGGTCCCTACAATCTCATTGTTCATTGGACACAGGAATGTGTCTCCGCATTATAACAAAAGGTCATAGGTGGATTTGAACAGGTGGGCTGTGACTATTTCAAACTGCTCAGGTGGGAAGTATCCACAGGATTCCCACCGCATGAATAATGAACTGCAAATACAGTAAATGTCCATAAACTTCTTATAGACATAACTATACGCAGGAACGATTAATCTTTTCCTAACCAACACCGGAATGTTTCTAATAAAATACTCTTCAGTTAGATACTAGACACCACCGTTCAACCTTTGCCTGACCCTTCATATCATGCAAAGAGGAATACCCATGTCTATAAACTATTTACACTAATCATACTCGCAGACATTATTAAGGGGAATATTATCTACAAAACGCACTATATTAGTTAACTATGCTATAAATGAGTCGCCCGCTACAAGCTCACAAACTCTACCGTAAATACGCATATCACGCGCGTTACCGCCGGAGCGAGTTTACGCAATTTGCGGACATGTGCACACACGGCAGACTGAATGCACGAGCAGCGGGCATGTGCATTGGGGTTAGTACAAGGCATTGTGAACTACAATATTTTTCGACTTTGACAACGGCATGGACTGCAACGCTTTCTACTGCAATCTAGAATCTCCCTGAAACTAGTTTTCAAAAGTAGGCAAGTATGTGTTTAGCTATAACCCAGACCTGGCCTAACTGTGGCACGGCCCGGATTGGTCATTACTTCCACAAGGGAATATCCTGGTGGACCAATTGGTGTGCTGTCATAGGTGGCCTCGTCCCCCGACCACGTAACCTGCTGACTGTTCAATTAACTGTGCACGCTGCACTGTGGCCAGCGGCCAAAATCGGGAGAACCGGCCCCGCCCCTCCCCCCACGTCACCTGCTGTCTAATTAATCAACTGTGCTCACTGCGGCAAGAGGGCACAATAGAGACAGCCCCCATTACTCCACCCGGCTGACCGTAAGAGGAGGTCCGCTTGCCAAACGCCACTTGACGTCATCGGCACGGACCTTGTGGGAAAAGAAGGTGTGGGTGCGCATACAGCAGCAAGAGAGGTGAGGTGAGTATGAGTGTACTCCCCTAAATGCATGTTCCTCTCCTGTGTTGCTGCTGCCTTGTGAAATGTCCTGACTCCTGTCCTCAATATGCTGTTACAGTTTGATTTAAAGCCTGATTTAGGGGGTGTAATATTATGTCTGGGGGTATGAGGTGTAATGTCTGGGGATATGAGGTCTAATTATATGTCTGAGTATATGAGGTTTGGGGTGTAATATTATATCTGGGGATTTTAGGTATGAGATGTAATATTACATCTGGTGGTATGAGGTGTTATATGTCTGGAGGTATGGGATAAAATTTTATGTCTGGTGGTATGAGATTTAATATGTTGTCTTTGGGTGTCAGGTGTAATATTATGTCTGGAGATATGAGGTGTACTATTATGTCTGGAGGTATGAGGTGTAATATGTCTGGGGTTATTAGGTGTAATATTATTTTGAATTATTAATCCCGCCTTCTTTGGTATTGGCTCTGCCTACAGTTGGTTTGGTGCCACTCAAATGAGGCCACTTTATTTCCAGGGACACTTTTGTTTCCCATCCGCCCCTGCCTGTGGCTGTCCATCTGTTGTTAAAATGTTAACATATTCTGGGACTTGTAGTTCCACAATAGCTGGAGAACCACAGATTGGCCAGGCCTGCTATAAACAAAACCATTTATTCAATTTTATCATTGTGGAATGAAATGAAACTAAAAAGGTTAAAAGGATTAAAAAGGATTTAATCCTGGTCATAACATTTGAATCAAACCATTTCTTTGGTTGTCAGTACTGTGGGTGGACAACCACGTCTTGGTGTTTCAGCTTCGTGACATAAGTTTGGGACTATGAAGCTCATTCAGGTGCGGTTGTTCTTGCTTCTGCTGTTGCTATGCTTTGCTGTACGCACCTGCGATTACAGTATATGCTAATATGAGCAGAAGCTAACCTAAGAATAGGAACGTCCACTGCAGTCACATCATTTCCGTCCCAATAGCGTATATTTGGATACATCAGTAACATTGTCGCAAATCAAAACATGTCACAGAGTCTCTATGCCTCTGAAGGTGGGGGTACACACCTAAAGATATAGCTGCAGAACAATCGATCTGCAGATATATCTGCAGTTGGTACACCACTGCCATCTGCAGATATATCTGTTGTTGAGGACATTGGCCAATTAATCTTTCCTCTATACACACTGGCAGTTCGTATTCCTGCAATTTACATAGTGGGCTGGCCTTCTACAGAGCACACAGGTAAAGGAAATATCTGTTTCTCTCTCTCGCTCCATCCGTCTGCCACATTATGGGATGACTTGAGCTGGTGCTAACAAAGAATGAACATCTATACCATGCTTTATCCTTATAAAGACGTCCCCGTGCTGGATATTGATCAGCATATGTAAATCTCTATACAGACAATAACATTGACATGATGGGAAGATATCTTAGGGATATAAAGTATTTATTATCAGGAATTGGTCCTGGTAATTATAACTTCTTATTTCCACTTATGGGATTTGCCAAAGATCATATCCAGAGACGGTGGCTCCGATAGGAGCTTGACTCTGCAATGTGCTAATACAATTATTTTACTTCTGGATTTGGACACTGGCTGTGTATGTGTTTCCTTCTGACTGCCCATGTGCATGTTGTTTGTACTGGGGAGGGATTCCCAGGATCCCTCTCCTGGAAAGTTTTGCATTGTGTAGCTCGTAGACTACAGTGGTGGAGAAAACCTGGGAGGTAGTGAAGAGAAGGAGAGTGTTAATATTTTAAAGAGGGAGGGAAGAGGAAATTAGATAGAGAGAAAAGGGAGGAGTAATAGGCCCTACACACTGGCCGATATTCCTCAAAGATATGAACGATCTCGTTCATTATTGAACGAGATAACGTTCATATCTTTGAGTGTGGAGTCACCAGCGATGAACGGTGCGCGGCCCCACGCTCGTTCATTGCTGGTGCCACGTCGGCTGTACATGCAGGCCAATATGGATGATCTCGTCCATATTTGCCTGCACTTCAATGGAGCCGGGTGACGGGGGGAGTGAATAAACTTCACTCCCCCGTCACTGCCCCCCGCCGTCGGGTCGCCCGTCGGCCGTTTCCGCCGTCGGGCAGCTCGGCGGCGGATCTTTATATGTGTAGGGCCCATAAGGAGTGAGAGACATAAAGGGAAGAAGTGTAAAGTGGTAGGTGAATGTGGGGAGGAGATCACATGGGCATGAAGCAGGAATAGAGGAGTAGACTGGTAACTGGTAGGACCAGGACATAAGGGAGAATGGTAGGAAATGGAGGTTAGTAAGGCTATAGGAAAAAACAAAAATGAGATGCTGAATTGAAGCAAATGGCTAGGGAAATAGCCATGTTAGCTGTGCTCTAATCGCCAGCTTATATCAAGAGTGGAACTAATGAGGACAGCATATCCATAAATCCTGGCCTGCGAGTATAAAAAAATAAAGGGGACTTCTGCCCAGTTGGCCTTAATATAAAAATATCAAAAAGCGCCTATGTCATTTTAAGATGTTTTTGTGAGTTGAATAATACTAGAAATAGATATTTAAGACTTTGATGCTGTATACTGTAGAAATGATTAATTTTCAGTACATTGAACTATCTTCTCTATGTACTATAGTGTTTTTCTGTTGTAACACTTTACAGCTAGAGAATTATTTAAACCAAAACAACTTGATAGTTAACAGAAGAAAAGACAAAAAAAAAAAACTTGTCAGGTTCTCATCTAGTCACTGTACATTGGGGGTTATTTAGAGTTGTTAGCAAACCAAATAAGTTAGCAATTCCACAAAACCAAGTTGCACTGCAAGTGGGGCAGATGTAAAATGTGCAGAGAGCTTTACATATGGGTGGGTTATATTGTTTCTGTGCAGGGATAAATACTGGCTGCTTTATTTTTACACTGCAATTTAGATTTCAGTTTGAACACACCCCACCCAAATCTAACTCCCTCTGCACCAGGGACGTGCAGTCAGGGGAGGCAGTGCTTCCCCTGTCATTAATGATTAAAATAATACAAAGAAGATACTTATGACACATATTCTGTGTCATAAGTATCTCCTTTATATTAATCTAATCTTTTCTAATGTTAGAATGGGTTTGGGAGGAACCGATCGTGGTGCCTCCCGTTGTCAATGGGGAAAGGTGTGGGAGCGGGGGCGGGCGCGGGCGGGACCAAGCCATGGGCAGTAATAGCCCATTGAAAATGCATGGGAAAGCGGCACCATTAGAGGTGCCGCTTTCATACAGGGACGTGCTTTCAACCCATGAAAGCACGGCCCCTGTCAGTGAGGCCACAGTGATAGGCCAGCGGATCCGTCACTGGATCCGCTGTCATCACTGTGTGGGCGTCGGTGGCGGCAGGAGGTGTGGGCGTCGGGATGCGGCGGAGGTGCGGGTGGCTGGACGTGATAGTTTACCTGGATTCTGCAGAGTTTGGCAACGGAGCGGTACCAGTTTCAAAAATGGCACCTCAGCATCATTTTTTTAATTCAAGATGGCCACCGTTAGCCAATTATGGCTCGCAGCGTCATTGTCTCGCCCCCTCCGGCTGACTTATATAAGTCAGCGCCAGGCAGCGGCATCAGTCCGACGGCGGAGGAGAAGCAGTGAAGAGCTCCTGAAGAAAGAAGATGCTGTGGAAATCCTGGATGGGCAGCGGCTATGCAAAAGAGCTTAACACCGCCCACCAGGTGAAGACGCCGGAAGCCCTGGGGAGGCGGCGGCCATGCAAAAGAGCTTAAAGGCCGCCACCCCCAGGTGAAGACCCTGGGGTATATTTGACCCTGGATTACAAATTTAAAGAAGAGGACCGATCTACACAGGATTGTTTGTGAGTATAATTTTTATTTACAGGTACCCCGTGGATTCTACTCGAGAAGAGGACTGACTGCTTCGTGTCAACATAGGTAAGTATGTATGTATTTAAGTGGGCATGTATGTTTAGTAAAATTTTACTTTCAAGGTGTATGTGTTCTGTTTTTATTTGGGTATTTTTTTTGAAGTAGAACTACAGGTACCAGTGGGCCCGTTTTCCCCCTGCATGCTGGTACTTGTGGTTCTCAAGTACCAGCTTGCGGGGGAGGCTTGCTGGGACTTGTAGTTCTGCTACAAAATACAATATTCTATTTTTTACACAAAAGGCTATCAGCCTCTCATCTGCCGCCCTTGGATAGGGGGGACAGCCTCGTGCTTCACCCCTGGCCCTTGGGTGGCTGGAGGGGGGGGACCCCTTGATTTAAGGGGCCTCCACTCCTCCATGGAACCCCGGCCAGGGGTGACTAGTTGGGGGGGTAATGCCACGGCCGCAGGGACCAATATAAAAGTGTCCCCCGGCTGTGGCATTATCTCTCTAACTAGTGGAGCTCGGTGCTGGTGGTAAAAATACGGGGGACCCCTACGTCTATGGTCCCCTGTATTTTTGCCACCAGGACCAGGCGCAGAGCCCGGTGCTGGTTGTTTAAATATGGGGGAACCCCTGTCAATTTTTTCCCTGTATTTTACAACCAGGACCTGCTCAAAGAGCCCGCGGCTGGTTATGCTTAGGTGGGGGGACCCCACACAATTTTTTTCTGAATTTTTAATACTTTAAATACTTTTTTTAAGGTACACAATAAAGCCCTGCATGGATTTCACAGATCCGGCCGGGATTCATTGTATTTTGTCAGGCAGTGTTTTACTAATCACTCCCGTAAAACACTGCCTGACATTACGAATCACATCAACATCGGAAAACACGAATGTGGCAAACTCGGCAGCTTAGTAAATGACCGTATCAGGATTCAAAAAGTTGCCGTAAAATGCACCCGATACCATTCAAGATCAAACACCCTTAAAAACAACTAAAACACCAATATTAGTAAATATACCCCCCTGTCTAATAAAACTTTTTTTTGAGACAGTGTGGTGTTTAATTTTAATATTTTCTTTTCAGGTGGACTACAGGTGCCAGAGGGCCATTTATGTCTGGGAATGCTGGCACTTGTGGTTCTCCAAGTGCCAGCATGCTGGGGCAGGCTAGCTGGGACCTGTATGCCACCTGTAAAGAACAATATTAACATACAATGAACCCCGCACCCACCGCCACTAAGGGGTGCGGCGCATAGCACTGATTGTTGCTCGGGAGGGGGGACCCTATTTTTATTTTTGGGGGTCCCCACTTTCTGAGGAATACCAGCCCTGGGCTGACTGGCTTGGGGGGTGATTAATTTTATGGCAGGGGGACCCCACACTGAGTGTCTCCCCTGCTGTGGCATTATCCCCCCTGGCTGGTTCTGCCTGGTACTGGTTTTAGTGATGTGTGGGGGACTACACTTTTTTCCTCCCTCTATGGGGGGTGGGGGTGTTAGCTGCCAGTGCCTCCCCAGCCACTGACCTCACCGCACGTCACTGCTCTGCACGTTATATCTGCCTCGCCTGCAGTGCAACATAGTTTTGCCCAATTGCTAAGTTTATTCGTTTGCTAACAACTCAGAATAACCCTCATTGTCAGTAAGGGAGGGTCAATAATTTAAATGAATTTCATTTGTGATACATTGACTTATTATTTCAGCATAGTAGTTTATATTAAATAATTAGAGATGTATCTAAATAAATGGAATCCCATGAATCATCTATTTGTTCCAGACAAAACATATTGTCTCTTACGTCCTAGGGGATACTGGGATGACATTAGTACCATGGGGTATAGATCAGGTCCAATGGAGCCTGGCACTTTAAGAAATCATTAGTGTGTGCTGGCTCTTCCCCTCTATGCCCCTCCACCAGACTCAGTTTACAAAAATGTGCCAAATGAGCCGGGTGCATTTCTCTGGAGCTCCAGAGAGTTTTCTTTGTTATTTTTAGGTAGCACTGGCAGGCAACCAGTCTGCCTGCGTTGTGGGGATTGGGGGGGGGGGGGGGGGGGGGCAAATCAACCTGAGGTGCTGTTTCACATACCCCTAGGGTGTGCGCACACGCTGGCAGCATGCCACCACCCCTAACAGATGCTGAAATAGACGCGGTGCGGTGAGTGATAACACCGGGGTCCCAGTTAGCGGGTCCCAGGTGACAAGGGCACGGCGGTCACCTGGCTGTGAACTGCGGTGGCCAAGTGACGTGCGGTGGGGTGAGGCAGAGCCTTTCCTGTCATACTAACGTTTGTGCCAGAGTTTTGACTGAATAAAGCATATGAAAAATACAAAGAATATGTTAGAAATATCTTCTTTGTATTATTCTAATTATTTTTATAGCCAAAACTCTGGACTAAAAAGTCTATGGGAGGTGAGGCAGTGCCTCACCTACTGACCTTTTCCACACATCTCTGATCAAAACTCACCAAATTTCCATGAGTTTATACTGCTGCACCTGTGTATAATGCCCAGATGTACGCTTTGGCTCATATATTGCATGTAAATCTGTCTCTGGTGCTAGCCGGTGCCTCCTGAGCCATTTAGCTCACCGCAATTCCCAGCAGTGGCCGCTGCAGACCCCAGACTGGTGCTGAGTTAAAGGGGGTTATTAAACTCTTTTTTTTGCACTAAATTCATGTTTATAGTAGGGATGAGCGGGTTCGGTTCCTCGGAATCCGAACCCGCCCGAACTTCAGTTTTTTTTACACGGGGCCGAGCGACTCGGATCTTCCCGCCTTGCTCGGTTAACCCGAGCGCGCCCGAACGTCATCATCCCGCTGTCGGATTCTCGCGAGGCTCGGATTCTATCGCGAGACTCGGATTCTATATAAGGAGCCGCGTCGCCGCCATTTTCACACGTGCATTGAGATTCATAGGGAGAGGACGTGGCTGGCGTCCTCTCCGTTTATAGAGAAGAGAGTGAGACAGTAGAGAGAGACACAGTAGTAATTTTGGGGAGCATTAGGAGGAGTACTAGTAGTTACTTGCTGAAGTGATAGATAGTGTGACTGTATTATCTGACTTGTGGGGGAGACACTGACAGTGGGGAGCAGTTAGAGTCTGAGAGCAGGACTCAGGAGTACATATAACGTACAGTGCACACTTTTGCTGCCAGAGTGCCACACTGCCATTGTGACCACACTGACCACCAGTATAATATATATTGTGATTGTCTGCTTAGGAGTACTACTTGCAAGTTGCTGATAGTGTGACCAGTGACCTGACCACCAGTTTAATAATCACCACCAGTGAGTTTAATATATATATATATATATATATATATATATATAATTGTATATAATATATATATAATATTGTATACCACCTACCCGTGTTTTTTTTTTCTTTCTTCTTTATACATACTACTATAGTAGCTTACTGTAGCAGTCTGCGGTGCTGCTGAGCTGACAGTGTCCAGCAGGTCCGTCATCAGTCATTACATAATAAATATATCTACCTGTCCGGCTGCAGTACTAGTGATATTATATATATATATATTGATTTCATCTCATTATCATCCAGTCTATATTAGCAGCAGACACAGTACGGTAGTCCACGGCTGTAGCTACCTCTGTGTCGGCAGTCGCTCGTCCATCCATAATTGTATACCACCTACCCGTGGTTTTTTTTTTCTTTCTTCTTTATACATACTACTATAGTAGCTTACTGTAGCAGTCTGCGGTGCTGCTGAGCTGACAGTGTCCAGCAGGTCCGTCATCAGTCATTACATAATAAATATATCTACCTGTCCGGCTGCAGTACTAGTGATATTATATATATATATATATATATTGATTTCATCTCATTATCATCCAGTCTATATTAGCAGCAGACACAGTACGGTAGTCCACGGCTGTAGCTACCTCTGTGTCGGCAGTCGCTCGTCCATCCATAATTGTATACCACCTACCCGTGGTTTTTTTTTTTCTTTCTTCTTTATACATACTACTATAGTAGCTTACTGTAGCAGTCTGCGGTGCTGCTGAGCTGACAGTGTCCAGCAGGTCCGTCATCAGTCATTACATAATAAATATATCTACCTGTCCGGCTGCAGTACTAGTGTGATATAATATATATTGAATTCATCTCATTATCATCCAGTCTATATTAGCAGCAGACACAGTACGGTAGTCCACGGCTGTAGCTACCTCTGTGTCTTTTAGTTGTGCCTATTAAAATATGGAGAACAAAAATGTTGAGGTTCCAAAATTATGGAAAGATCAAGATCCACTTCCACCTCGTGCTGAAGCTGCTGCCACTAGTCATGGCCGAGATGATGAAATGCCAGCAACGTCGTCTGCCAAGGCCGATGCCCAATGTCATAGTACAGAGCATGTAAAATCCAAAACACCAAATATCAGTAAAAAAAGGACTCCAAAATCTAAAATAAAATTGTCGGAGGAGAAGCGTAAACTTGCCAATATGCCATTTACCACACGGAGTGGCAAGGAACGGCTGAGGCCCTGGCCTATGTTCATGGCTAGTGGTTCAGCTTCACATGAGGATGGAAGCACTCAGCCTCTCGCTAGAAAACTGAAAAGACTCAAGCTGGCAAAAGCACCGCAAAGAACTGTGCGTTCTTCGAAATCCCAAATCCACAAGGAGAGTCCAATTGTGTCGGTTGCGATGCCTGACCTTCCCAACACTGGACGTGAAGAGCATGCGCCTTCCACCATTTGCACGCCCCCTGCAAGTGCTGGAAGGAGCACCCGCAGTCCAGTTCCTGATAGTCAGATTGAAGATGTCAGTGTTGAAGTACACCAGGATGAGGAGGATATGGGTGTTGCTGGCGCTGGGGAGGAAATTGACAAGGAGGATTCTGATGGTGAGGTGGTTTGTTTAAGTCAGGCACCCGGGGAGACACCTGTTGTCCGTGGGAGGAATAGGGCCGTTGACATGCCTGGTGAAAATACCCAAAAAATCAGCTCTTCGGTGTGGAAGTATTTCACCAGAAATGCGGACAACATTTGTCAAGCCGTGTGTTGCCTTTGTCAAGCTGTAATAAGTAGGGGTAAGGACGTTAACCACCTCGGAACATCCTCCCTTATACGTCACCTGCAGCGCATTCATAATAAGTCAGTGACAAGTTCAAAAACTTTGGGCGACAGCGGAAGCAGTCCACTGACCAGTAAATCCCTTCCTCTTGTAACCAAGCTCACGCAAACCACCCCACCAACTCCCTCAGTGTCAATTTCCTCCTTCCCCAGGAATGCCAATAGTCCTGCAGGCCATGTCACTGGCAATTCTGACGAGTCCTCTCCTGCCTGGGATTCCTCCGATGCATCCTTGCGTGTAACGCCTACTGCTGCTGGCGCTGCTGTTGTTGCTGCTGGGAGTCGATGGTCATCCCAGAGGGGAAGTCGTAAGCCCACTTTTACTACTTCCACCAAGCAATTGACTGTCCAACAGTCCTTTGCGAGGAAGATGAAATATCACAGCAGTCATCCTGTTGCAAAGCGGATAACTGAGGCCTTGACAACTATGTTGGTGTTAGACGTGCGTCCGGTATCCGCCGTTAGTTCACAGGGAACTAGACAATTTCTTGAGGTAGTGTGCCCCCGTTACCAAATACCATCTAGGTTCCACTTCTCCAGGCAGGCGATACCGAGAATGTACACGGACGTCAGAAAAAGACTCACCAGTGTCCTAAAAAATGCAGTTGTACCCAATGTCCACTTAACCACGGACATGTGGACAAGGGGAGCAGGGCAGGGTCAGGACTATATGACTGTGACAGCCCACTGGGTAGATGTATGGACTCCCGCCGCAAGAACAGCAGCGGCGGCACCAGTAGCAGCATCTCGCAAACGCCAACTCTTTCCTAGGCAGGCTAAGCTTTGTATCACCGCTTTCCAGAATACGCACACAGCTGAAAACCTCTTACGGCAACTGAGGAAGATCATCGCGGAATGGCTTACCCCAATTGGACTCTCCTGTGGATTTGTGGCATCGGACAACGCCAGCAATATTGTGTGTGCATTAAATATGGGCAAAATCCAGCACGTCCCATGTTTTGCATGAATTTGGTGGTGCAGAATTTTTTAAAAAACGACAGGGGCGTGCAAGAGATGCTGTCGGTGGCCAGAAGAATTGCGGGACACTTTCGGCGTACAGGCACCACGTACAGAAGACTGGAGCACCACCAAAAACGCCTGAACCTGCCCTGCCATCATCTGAAGCAAGAAGTGGTAACGAGGTGGAATTCAACCCTCTATATGCTTCAGAGGTTGGAGGAGCAGCAAAAGGCCATTCAAGCCTATACAAGTGAGCACGATATAGGAGGTGGAATGTACCTGTCTCAAGCGCAGTGGAGAATGATTTCAACGTTGTGCAAGGTTCTGCAACCTTTTGAACTTGCCACACGTGAAGTCAGTTCAGACACTGCCAGCCTGAGTCAGGTCATTCCCCTCATCAGGCTTTTGCAGAAGAAGCTGGAGGCATTGAAGGAGGAGCTAAAAGGGAGCGATTCCGCTAGGCATGTGGGACTTGTGGATGGAGCCCTTAATTTGCTTAACAAGGATTCACGGGTGGTCAATCTGTTGAAATCAGAGCACTACATTTTGGCCACCGTGCTCGATCCTAGATTTAAAACCTACCTTGGATCTCTCTTTCCGGCAGACACAAGTCTGCTGGGGTTCAAAGACCTGCTGGTGACAAAATTGTCAAGTCAAGCGGAACGCGACCTGTCAACATCTCCTCCTTCACATTCTCCCGCAACTGGGGGTGCGAGGAAAAGGCTCAGAATTCCGAGCCCACCCGCTGGCGGTGATGCAGGGCAGTCTGGAGCGACTGCTGATGCTGACATCTGGTCCGGACTGAAGGACCTGACAACGATTACGGACATGTCGTCTACTGTCACTGCATATGATTCTCTCACCATTGAAAGAATGGTGGAGGATTATATGAGTGACCGCATCCAAGTAGGCACGTCAGACAGTCCGTACTTATACTGGCAGGAAAAAGAGGCAATTTGGAGGCCCTTGCACAAACTGGCTTTATTCTACCTAAGTTGCCCTCCCACAAGTGTGTACTCCGAAAGAGTGTTTAGTGCCGCCGCTCACCTTGTCAGCAATCTGCGTACGAGGTTACTTCCAGAAAATGTGGAGAAGATGATGTTCATTAAAATGAATTATAATCAATTCCTCCGTGGAGACATTGACCAGCAGCAATTGCCTCCACAAAGTACACAGGGAGCTGAGATGGTGGATTCCAGTGGGGACGAATTGATAATCTGTGAGGAGCGGGATGTACACGGTGATATATCGGAGGATGATGATGAGGTGGACATCTTGCCTCTGTAGAGCCAGTTTGTGCAAGGAGAGATTAATTGCTTCTTTTTCGGTGGGGGTCCAAACCAACCCGTCATTTCAGTCACAGTCGTGTGGCAGACCCTGTCACTGAAATGATGGGTTGGTTAAAGTGTGCATGTCCTGTTTATACAACATAAGGGTGGGTGGGAGGGCCCAAGGACAATTCCATCTTGCACCTCTTTTTTCTTTCATTTTTCTTTGCGTCATGTGCTGTTTGGGGAGTGTTTTTTGGAAGGGCCATCCTGCGTGACACTGCAGTGCCACTCCTAGATGGGCCAGGTGTTTGTGTCGGCCACTAGGGTCGCTTATCTTACTCACACAGCTACCTCATTGCGCCTCTTTTTTTCTTCTTTGCGTCATGTGCTGTTTGGGGAGTGTTTTTTGGAAGGGCCATCCTGCGTGACACTGCAGTGCCACTCCTAGATGGGCCAGGTGTTTGTGTCGGCCACTAGGGTCGCTTAGCTTACTCACACAGCTACCTCATTGCGCCTCTTTTTTTCTTCTTTGCGTCATGTGCTGTTTGGGGAGTGTTTTTTGGAAGGGCCATCCTGCGTGACACTGCAGTGCCACTCCTAGATGGGCCAGGTGTTTGTGTCGGCCACTAGGGTCGCTTAGCTTACTCACACAGCTACCTCATTGCGCCTCTTTTTTTCTTCTTTGCGTCATGTGCTGTTTGGGGAGTGTTTTTTGGAAGGGCCATCCTGCGTGACACTGCAGTGCCACTCCTAGATGGGCCAGGTGTTTGTGTCGGCCACTAGGGTCGCTTATCTTACTCACACAGCTACCTCATTGCGCCTCTTTTTTTCTTCTTTGCGTCATGTGCTGTTTGGGGAGTGTTTTTTGGAAGGGCCATCCTGCGTGACACTGCAGTGCCACTCCTAGATGGGCCAGGTGTTTGTGTCGGCCACTAGGGTCGCTTATCTTACTCACACAGCTACCTCATTGCGCCTCTTTTTTTCTTCTTTGCGTCATGTGCTGTTTGGGGAGTGTTTTTTGGAAGGGCCATCCTGCGTGACACTGCAGTGCCACTCCTAGATGGGCCAGGTGTTTGTGTCGGCCACTAGGGTCGCTTAGCTTACTCACACAGCTACCTCATTGCGCCTCTTTTTTTCTTCTTTGCGTCATGTGCTGTTTGGGGAGTGTTTTTTGGAAGGGCCATCCTGCGTGACACTGCAGTGCCACTCCTAGATGGGCCAGGTGTTTGTGTCGGCCACTAGGGTCGCTTATCTTACTCACACAGCTACCTCATTGCGCCTCTTTTTTTCTTCTTTGCGTCATGTGCTGTTTGGGGAGTGTTTTTTGGAAGGGCCATCCTGCGTGACACTGCAGTGCCACTCCTAGATGGGCCAGGTGTTTGTGTCGGCCACTAGGGTCGCTTATCTTACTCACACAGCTACCTCATTGCGCCTCTTTTTTTCTTCTTTGCGTCATGTGCTGTTTGGGGAGTGTTTTTTGGAAGGGCCATCCTGCGTGACACTGCAGTGCCACTCCTAGATGGGCCAGGTGTTTGTGTCGGCCACTAGGGTCGCTTAGCTTACTCACACAGCTACCTCATTGCGCCTCTTTTTTTCTTTGCGTCATGTGCTGTTTGGGGAGTGTTTTTTGGAAGGGCCATCCTGCGTGACACTGCAGTGCCACTCCTAGATGGGCCAGGTGTTTGTGTCGGCCACTAGGGTCGCTTAGCTTACTCACACAGCTACCTCATTGCGCCTCTTTTTTTCTTCTTTGCGTCATGTGCTGTTTGGGGAGTGTTTTTTGGAAGGGCCATCCTGCGTGACACTGCAGTGCCACTCCTAGATGGGCCAGGTGTTTGTGTCGGCCACTAGGGTCGCTTAGCTTACTCACACAGCTACCTCATTGCGCCTCTTTTTTTCTTTGCATCATGTGCTGTTTGGGGAGTGTTTTTTGGAAGGGCCATCCTGCGTGACACTGCAGTGCCACTCCTAGATGGGCCAGGTGTTTGTGTCGGCCACTAGGGTCGCTTAGCTTACTCACACAGCTACCTCATTGCGCCTCTTTTTTTCTTCTTTGCGTCATGTGCTGTTTGGGGAGTGTTTTTTGGAAGGGCCATCCTGTGTGACACTGCAGTGCCACTCTTAGATGGGCCAGGTGTTTGTGTCGGCCACTAGGGTCGCTTAGCTTACTCACACAGCTACCTCATTGCGCCTCTTTTTTTCTTTGCATCATGTGCTGTTTGGGGAGTGTTTTTTGGAAGGGCCATCCTGCGTGACACTGCAGTGCCACTCCTAGATGGGCCCGGTGTTTGTGTCGGCCACTAGGGTCGCTTAGCTTACTCACACAGCTACCTCATTGCGCCTCTTTTTTTCTTCTTTGCGTCATGTGCTGTGTGGGGAGTGTTTTTTGGAAGGGCCATCCTGCGTGACACTGCAGTGCCACTCCTAGATGGGCCAGGTGTTTGTGTCGGCCACTAGGGTCGCTTAGCTTAGTCATCCAGCGACCTCGGTGCAAATTTTAGGACTAAAAATAATATTGTGAGGTGTGAGGTATTCAGAATAGACTGAAAATGAATGGAAATTATGGTTTTTGAGGTTAATAATACTTTGGGATCAAAATGACCCCCAAATTCTATGATTTAAGCTGTTTTTTAGGGTTTTTTGAAAAAAACACCCGAATCCAAAACACACCCGAATCCGACAAAAAAAATTCGGTGAGGTTTTGCCAAAACGCGGTCGAACCCAAAACACGGCCGCGGAACCGAACCCAAAACCAAAACACAAAACCCGAAAAATTTCAAGTGCACATCCCTAGTTTATAGCCAGTATAAACTGTGAGGCACCGCCATTGAAGGGGCAGGACTTTCTGGAGTGTGGGACCAGAGGCTGAAGGGCACCATTTCCTGCTGCTACTCACTGCCAGGCTGCAAGCTAAAGCTGCTCCTCCACAGACCCCGCTGAATCACCAATTGTACTAGTACCAGGGGGCTTTTTAGAGATGGGGGAGCATATAAGTTGTTGTAACACAGCTGCCTTACTAAATATATATATATATATATATATATATATATATATATATAGACGTAATAGGCACTCCAAATAAGTCAGAATAACCACAGTGCCCTCCTCAAATGGTATATATGCACAAAGGTCCCCTGGGTGGGCATGTAACGATCCCCCCAATGGCAAACAGGAACCAGGCGGCACTCGTTGGATTTGATGAAAAAAATGATGTATTGAAAGTGAAAAAAAGCATGGTGATAAACCGACGTTTTTCTCAAGGTGACATGCTGTGAATAAACAGTGCAGGTGCATGCTTACCTTTTTAAAGGTGTCTGAAAGAGCCCATTTGCGCTGGCTCCCGTCCGTAGGCTGTGGGCTGGACATCCGGGCGGCTCCGGTGGATGAGTCACGTCCGGTGACGTCCCTCTGTTGCCGGGCAACCGCGAATGCCAGAAGCCACTGACAGCCGCGTCTAGGGATAACCAAGGGGGACAAAAAGTGAATACACATATAATACAGCAAAAACATGAATCAATGTGACAGACATATTAAAGTGACAATGATACAGTGATAGTGAAATGAATGTTGAAAATTAAAAATGAAAAACGATCCCATATCAAGCTGCAACAGTCATATGCATGATATACTATAATTGAAAGCATCACAATTGGTTAATTAGTGTGCTCACTGCTTGGATGCTCACGACCAGGGGATCTTCAGAGAAGTATGCTAGAATACTGCTATACCTATGCATAAGTACATACATAAGAGGATATACTATGTTATAAAAAGACATTCCAGACAATCTGTTCATTTAACCCATGTGGAGCCAGAGAGTTCAAATGGTAAATCCATTGTGTCTCTTTCTGTGACAATCTTTTGGCCCTATCCCCCCCTCTGGTGTAGACAGGGACATGATCCACAATCATATACTTGATGTGATGTAGTAAATGTTTCGCAGCTTTGTAATGTCGTGCCACTGGTTGGTCGTTATCCTTGTTCTCTAGAGCGGCCTTGATGGCAGAGCGATGTAACGCCATGTGCTCTTTGAACATTCTGATCGTTTGTCGGACATACAATAAGCCGCATGGGCATTGAAGAACGTAGATGACAAATTGCGTGGAACATGTGAGGTAGTGTTGAATGCAGACTTTTTTTGTGTGTGATAGGATGTTCAAACGATGAACCTGCTATCAGAAATTTACAAGTTGTGCATGATGCACACCTGAAACAACCCTTTCTTTGGGTCATTCGTTTGCACTTAGTCACGTCAGTTTTGACCAGTAGGTCACGTAGATTACGACCCCTTTTGTAACTGGGCATGATTGTGGTATTTTGAAAATATGGCGTGGAAGTGTCACTCAAAACAATTGGCCACAGGGTCCGTGTGGCTGTTGGCATGACCAAGCTGGCGGTGGTGAATTCTGTCACTAAAGGGATTCTTTCTTTGTTGGTGACCGCCCTAGGAGTATGTGAGAGTAATGTTGCTCTTGGTATATTCATTACCTCGGTTTTAATATCGACAAGCTGTTTCTTGTGGTATCCCCGCTGCATAAATCTCTTTATAACTTGGTCTAATGCTGGTTCCAATTTGGATGGGTACTCGTTATTCTGGCCACCCTCAACATCTGCGATTTGGGTAAAGCTTTCTTGAGTGCTGGTGGATGGAAACTGTTTCTCTGAAGCAAGGAATTTCTGTCTGTAGGTTTATTAAAGACAGAAGTGTTGATTTTGTCATCAATGATCATGATATGGACATCCAAGAAATTGACCTCGGTATGACTATATGTGAATGTAAATTTCACAGGGTTGTCCATGTTGTTAATCTCTTCCACCATGTTACACAATAGTGTTTCAGTACCAATCCAGAACAGCAGGAGATCATCGATGTAGCGTTTGTAAAAAAAATATGTTTTTACATAATTCACTGTTGGAGAAGAATGGGTTGTGTTCCTTTGCAAACATGTATGTATTAGCGTAGCTCGGAGCTACATTGGATCCCATAGCACAACTGGTGAGTTGAAGGTAATACTCACCATTGTGAATGAAATAATTGTGCGTCAGGGTTAGTTCCAGCAATTGTAGAAACAAAGGGATGTGGAGACCTGTTAAATTATTCTCTGCCAAGAATTTGTGCATAGCCATCAGTCCAGAAGAGTGAGGAATAATGGTGTACAAATTTTGTACATCCATCGTGCACATGATGGTATTCTTGGGTAATGATGGCAGTGTCTCCAATAAATTTAATAGATGTGTGGTGTCTCTTAAGTAGGAATCTTGTGTGGTGATGAGAGGTTGAATTAATGTGTCCAAGAATTCAGAGATGGGTTGCATTAGCAATCCTCTGGTGGATATGATGGGTCTCCCCGGCGGATGAACAGGATCCTTATGTATTTTAGGCAGTGTATATAGAACAGCTGCCTTAGGGAATGGTTGGGAAAGAGATGAGAGAGTCTTATTGTCAATGTGTCCGTCCTGGAAAGCTCGGCTGAGAATTTGATCAATTTCTTTCTTAAATGATGTTGTCGGGTTGCAACATAACTTTCTGTAGGTAGCTGGGTCTGCAAGTTGTTTATCAATTTCTCGTATGTAAGCAGCCTTGTCTTGAATGACGATGGCCCCGCCCTTATCGGCCGACCTGATGACTATTGTGAAGACCAGGAGTATTAGAGCATAAACTCAGAGTGTACTCCAGGACTTCTGGGTCAGGTCACGCAGACAGGAGACAGATAAAGATATCACAATATATTTATAAGGTATTTACTTAGTACAAGCTCTCTAAATCAACTATAAGATAAACACAGTTGAAATTAACCCAAGAACAACAGGTCCCAATAAACAGCAGTTTACCGTCAGACTTCCCAGCACTTTCCCACATGCTCTTGTCCGGATGTAGTATAATTGTGGAGGATCACAGGAGTTTCAAGCAGTGTTCATATAGCAGAGCCAACAAGTCTGCAAATCCAGAGAAAAGTGGGTAATCCAGTAGCCACAATGCTC
Organism: Pseudophryne corroboree; assembly: GCF_028390025.1. Lineage (NCBI taxonomy): Eukaryota > Metazoa > Chordata > Amphibia > Anura > Myobatrachidae > Pseudophryne > Pseudophryne corroboree. The sequence goes on from NC_086447.1 coordinate 783,162,382, forward strand.
CCAGGCAAAATCCTCAGCACACTAGCAGGAGCTGAGACTCCAGGACTAGTAGCTTTTAGAAGCCAAACTCACACACACCTGGTGATCTCTTGCCTTCCCTTTTTAAACAACATTCTAATTTCCACCACCAAAAGTCCCTCCTGATTGGAAGAGTTCCATGAAGGTCTGTAAAAGAGATGAGTCATGAGGAGATCCCCCCTGCTGTTCTCATGGCCCAGTGTCTGACTCAGTCCTAGGGGAGAACAATGGGATCTTGACACAATTAATCCCTTGGTGATGGGGGAAGATAGCCAGTCACTCCCTGTTTTATCCTTTTATAGTCATACAGTATGTGACCTCAGAGGGCTCCAACTGCTCCCAGCTTCCTGCTATAGGTGTCTAGTGACTGGTCCAGCATAACACATCACACCTGGCCCTGTTTAAGAACAATAGCTACTACAACATAGTCAGAATGGACCTTGGACAGTATATTCTGTCACAACTATGTCCTCATAAGTCGCTAGATCTTTGATGGCTTGTTGTTCTTCCCTACTGAGGTTGCAATATACCTTTGGTTGTGCTTGATCATACATAGAAATGGAATCGTCCAGAAGCCTCGTGAATGTTTTAATGGCTGCATTATTGGAGACTGGGTCAAAAACTGAGCGTGATTTTCCAATGCGTCGTGGGACTTGTGTGGAAGACGTTTTTTGATATTGGAAAAATTCTCTTAGTCGCAGGTTTCTAGAGAAACGGTATTGTTCAGTCTTCCATTTAAAGTCATCATGTGGATTGGTGGGTATAAAGGAAAGTCCTTTGTTGAGGACATTTTTTTCGGCGTGTGTTAAGCATCTGGATGACAGATTGAAAATTAATTCCTCTTTCTGCTGGTGTTGGATGGAGGTTTTCCATAGCCTTTGGTTTTGGCCCCCCCGTCTTGTGGGCCAGGAATTGGATTTTCTATCCGGCCACGGGTAGCGACCCCTAAAGGGACTGTAGACGCAGCTCTTGGTTCATCAGAATCCTGCATGTTGAAGTCGCTGTCGCTATTTGGGGAGTTAAACTGTCTGGATGATTTGGATCTTTTATCTCTCCAGGTCTGTCGTTTCTTAATCCCTCTCGTATTCGTGGTCCCGTTGCCATATAACCAGCGATATACTCTGTTCTCATCGTAATCAGCCGAAACAGTTTGTAATTTAGTTTTCTTAAAAATAATTAACTCCTTTTTATACTGCTGAACTTGCGTCTCTAATTTTTCCCATAGACGGATATTTTGTATGTCCTCCAAGATGTTTTTGTTTTCCACTTGATATGCAGCAATGTTGGTTTTGAATTTCTTCAGCTCCTTTCCCACTTCCTCAATAACGAGTAGCATCAGATCCATACTGCATTTGTTTAGTATGGAAATCCAACGCTGACAAAATTCAGGGTTATGTCTCCCTATAGTAGGGGTATTCCTCACTCTAAATCCCCGAGGTATCTATTTCGCACGATAATAGTCTGATAGAGATGTACCGTGAAGTAAATAATCTGTCTCTTTTTTTCTCATACGTAGTAAGTTGTGATACACTTCCTCAGGAGTAGTGTGTTCATGACTAGTTAAAAAGTCCTCCTTGAATAAGATAGCAGCAGCATCTGTGTCTGTGAATCCCAGAGTGTTATCCAAGCTCACCTGTGAGCTATGTTTGGAAGTAGAAGCTAGATTCATGTTGCTCTCCAAAATATGGGATGACTTGCGGCACAGACAATGTTTAAAACTTGTAAATGTTTATGCGGAAAAAAACCCAGCCCGGGGTGTCAGAGTCCAAATGTAGCAAAAGACATAAAAAGTAGGGTGCCACAAATCTGCAGACAGCTGTTGCCTGCTGTCCCTGTTAGATATATATAGACGTAATAGGCACTCCAAATAAGTCAGAATAACCACGGTGCCCTCCTCAAATGGTATATATGCACAAAGGTCCCCTGGGTGGGCATGTAGCGATCCCCCCAATGGCAAACAGGAACCAGGCGGCACTCGTTGGATTTGATGAAAAAAATTATGTATTGAAAGTGAAAAAAAGCATGGTGATAAACCGACGTTTCAACGCCGCGCAGGGCGTTTTTCTCAAGGTGACATGCTGTGAATAAACAGTGCAGGTGCACGCTTACCTTTTTAAAGGTGTCTGAAAAAGCCCCTTCACGCTGGATCCCGTCCGCAGGCTGTGGGCTGGACATCCGGGCGGCTCCGGTGGATGAGTCACGTCCGGTGACGTCCCTCTGTTGCCGGGCAACCGCGAATGCCGGAAGCCACTGACAGCCGCGTCTAGGGATAACCAAGGGGGACAAAAAGTGAATACACATATAATACAGCAATAACATGAATCAATGTGATAGACATATTAATGTGACAATGATACAGTGACAATGATACCAGGCGGCACTCAATCCATTGAGTGCCGCATGGTTCCTGTTTGCCATTGGGGGGATCGCTACATGCCCACCCAGGGGACCTTTGTGCATATATACCATTTGAGGAGGGCACCGTGGTTATTCTGACTTATTTGGAGTGCCTATTACGTCTATATATATCTAACAGGGACAGCAGGCAACAGCTGTCTGCAGATTTGTGGCACCCTACTTTTTATGTCTTTTGCTACATTTGGACTCTGACACCCCGGGCTGGGGTTTTTTCCGCATAAACATTTACAAGTTTTAAACATTGTCTGTGCCGCAAGTCATCCCATATTTTGGAGAGCAACATGAATCTAGCTTCTACTTCCAAACATAGCTCACAGGTGAGCTTGGATAACACTCTGGGATTCACAGACACAGATGCTGCTGCTATCTTATTTAAGGAGGACTTTTTAACTAGTCATGAACACACTACTCCTGAGGAAGTGTATCACAACTTACTACGTATGAGAAAAAAAGAGACAGATTATTTACTTCACGGTACATCTCTATCAGACTATTATCGTGCAAAACGTATATCTAGGGGATTTAGAGTGAGGAACACCCCTACTATAGGGAGACATAACCCTGAATTTTGTCAGCGGGGGATTTCCATACTAAACAAATGCAGTATGGATCTGATGCTACTCGTTATTGAGGAAGCGGGAAAGGAGCTGAAGAAATTCAAAACCAACATTGCTGCATATCAAGTGGAAAACAAAAACATCTTGGAGGACATACAAAATATCCGTCTATGGGAAAAATTAGAGACGCAAGTTCAGCAGTATAAAAAGGAGTTAATTATTTTTAAGAAAACTAAATTACAAACTGTTTCGGCTGATTACGATGAGAACAGAGTATATCGCTGGTTATATGGCAACGGGACCACGAATACGAGAGGGATTAAGAAACGACAGACCTGGAGAGATAAAAGATCCAAATCATCCAGACAGTTTAACTCCCCAAATAGCGACAGCGACTTCAACATGCAGGATTCTGATGAACCAAGAGCTGCGTCTACAGTCCCTTTAGGGGTCGCTACCCGTGGCCGGATAGAAAATCCAATTCCTGGCCCACAAGACGGGGGGGCCAAAACCAAATGCTATGGAAAACCTCCATCCAACACCAGCAGAAAGAGGAATTAATTTTCAATCTGTCATCCAGATGCTTAACACACGCCGAAAAAAATGTCCTCAACAAAGGACTTTCCTTTATACCCACCAATCCACATGATGACTTTAAATGGAAGACTGAACAATACCGTTTCTCTAGAAACCTGCGACTAAAAGAATTTTTACAATATCATCAAACGTCTTCCACACAAGTCCCACGACGCATTGGAAAATCACGCTCAGTTTTTGACCCAGTCTCCAATAATGCAGCCATTAAAACATTCACGAGGCTTCTTGACGATTCCATTTCTAAGTATGATAAAGCACAACCAAAGGTATATTGCAACCTCAGTAGGGAAGAACAACAAGCCATCAAAGATCTAGCGACTTATGAGGATATAGTCATCAGGCCGGCCGATAAGGGCAGGGCCATCGTCGTTCAAGACAAGGCTGCTTACATACAAGAAATTGATAGACAACTTGCAGACCCAGCTACCTACAGAAAGTTACATTGCAACCCGACAACATCAT